>NC_084793.1:202934651-203237681 GCF_963169125.1 Humulus lupulus
ATCGCCCATTTTAAAAGACGTCCCGATGTTTCAGGTTTTTGCAGTACCTTCCTTAAAGGTTGGTCGGTCATGACGTGGATTGAATGGGACTGGAAATGTGGTCTGAGTTTCCTAGAAGCCAATATTGAATAGAATGCCATCTTTTCTATCAGTGGATATCGTGATTCATCTCTGAGAAGTCACTTGCTTATATAATACACCGGTTTTTACGCGCGGTCTTCTTCTCGAACTAAGACGACATTGACAACACTATCTGTCACAGCCAAATAAAGGAACAGAGGTTCTCCAGACATAGGCTTAGACAATACTGGGGGATTAACTAAGTGTGTTTTTAGGTCGAGGAATGCCTGCTCGCACTCCTCAGTCCATTCGAATTTCTTGCTTCCTTTGAGCAAGTTGTAGAACGGCAAGCACTTGTTAGTGGATTTTGAAATAAAACGGTTCAGGGCTGCCACCTTTCCAGTCAGACTCTGAACTTCTTTACACGACCTAGGTGAGGGAATTTCCAACAATGATCTGATTTTATCAGGGTTCGCCTCTATCCCCCTTGTTTTGACTATGAATCTAAGAAATTTTCCCGATGCCACTCCGAAAGTACACTTCTGAGGATTCAGTCTTATCTTATACCTCCTTAAGATCTCAAAACATTCATTCAGATCAGATACATGGTTATAGACAGCCTTGGATTTGACAAGCATATAGTCGACATACACTTCCATATTTTTCCCGATCTGACCAATAAACATTTTGTTGACTAACCGTTGGTAGGTAGCTCCAGCATTTTTCAGCCTGAAGGGCATAACTTTATAACAATATACATTAGTTGGAGTCATGAAGCTAGTATGCTCTTGGTCCGTAGGATTCATCACGATCTGGTTATATCCAGAATACGCATCCATGAAGGACATGAGCTCATGTCCCGTAGTGGCATCTACCAACTGATCAATCCTCGGTAGTGGAAAGCAATCTTTAGGACAAGCTTTGTTCAAGTCAGAAAAATTGATGCAGGTCCTCCACTTTCCATTTGGCTTCGGGACCAGTACTCGATTCGCGACCCAGATCGGGTATTTTGCCTCACGAATAAACCCACACTTTAATAGCCGAGCTACTTCTTCCTCAAGTGCTTCAGCTCAGACTGTTCCCAAACATCTCTGTTTTTGGGATTTTGCAGGCACGCTTTTGTCCAAGTTTAGAGTGTGCATGATCACACTAAGGCTTATTCCCACCATGTCTTCATGCGACCAAGCGAAAACATCTAGATTCCCTTGTAAAAATTTAACCAGCTCTTTTTTCCTTTCATCATCAAGATTTTTCCCAATCTTTATGACTCTTGAGCTTCTTTGGGATCTATGTTTACTTCCTCGAGCTCCTCAATAGCTTGGAGCTCTGATATGTCCTCGCCCATTCATGGGTCGATATCATCACCTGGGGCGATGTCACTATCCTTTGTTTCTTGAGGTTATTCCGCCTCGCAAGCAACTTTCGCTTCCTGGGACTCCTCACCTCCGTCGCTTATGGCCATTGCTTGCTGCCCAGGTTGTGATTTTCCCTTCATAGAAATGCTATAGCATTCCCTGGCAGCAAGCTGATCACCTCTAATGGTACATATTCCTATAGATGAGGGGAATTTGACTGCTAGGTGGCGAATAGAGGTTATGGCTTCAAATTCCATCAACGCATGTCGGCCCAGAATCGCATTGTACGCGGCTGGACAATCGATGATCACGAACTCAAGCAGATTGGAGACAGTTCGTGGACCTTCACCCAACATAACCACTAATTCGATCGTTCCGATGGCAACCGATCCTTCACCAGAAAACCCATATAGAATCATTGAGGTTTCCTTTAGCTCGGTTACAGACAATCCATTTTTTCTAAGGTGGGCCTAAAAATTAGATTCACAGAACTCCCGTTGTCTACTAGTGTCCTCCGAACTCTCTGATTAGTGAGCTGAACAGTTACGACCAGAGGATTGTTATGTGGGAACTAGACATGACTGGCATCTTCCTCTGTAAAAATGACTGGTTGCTTCTCCAATCGTTGCTTCTTTGATAACCGTTGTTCCGGGATGAACTCCATTCCATTATGGGACTTCAGTTCATTGATGTACCTCTTCTGGGAACCTCTACTCGTGCCTGCCATATGAGGTCCTCCCGAAATGGTGGCTATATCTCCTCCTGTTATCGGAGGAGGATTGTTCTGATGGCTTGATTCGTTGGAGCTTCAGGAGCTAACGGAGGGTATTGTCCAGCGGGATGACTGGGAGTTGCTCGATTCTGGGTGTATTAGGCCAAAGGTCCCACCCTGATGAGAGTCTCAATCTCATCCTTTAACTGTCTACAATCATCAATATTATGACCGATATCATTGTGGAATCGACAAAACTTCAAAGGATCTCTCTTTGCTCTTTGTTTTTTAATGGTTCTGGCTTCTTCCATGGAAGGCGAGTAGAATTAGCTAAGAATATGCGCTCTCTTGTATCCATGAGATCGGTATATGTTGCGTAGACTGGTTTAAATTTCTCCGCGGACTTGTTTTTCTTTATTCCACTCTGGTCGCCCTCACCATTTCGCTTCCTCTTATTATTTCCCCCTTGGTTATTCTGGGCAACGGTTTGAGTCGTAGCTGCAACATCTGTTACCGCTCCAACGGGCTGGAAAGGGACTTGGCTAGTTCTTGTGACAGAAGTTCGCACCTCTTCTAGGTTAACCCATCTTTGAGCTCATGTCAAGAACTCGTCCACATTATTAACTCATTTCCTATGTAACTCTTGCCACAGGTCGCCTCCAACAAGAATTCCCATCCTCATTTCCATGAGCTTGGAGCTTTCATTGGCATCTCTAGCTCGCGCAGAGACATTGGCAAACCTACTTAGATACGCTTTCAACGGTTCACTGGGCTGCTGCTTTACATTAGCCAATGAATCGGTCTTAATTCAAGCTGCCTGGGAAGCCCTGAATGCTCTCTTAAAATCAGTGGAAAAACTCTTCCACAAGCTGGTTGAATGCCTCTTGTATTGTTGAACCACTGCCTGGATGGACCAATCAGAGTCGAGGGGAATATAAGGCATCTTAGATCTGGTGCGATGTTGTGGGCCATCATTATGGTGTTGAATATCCCCAGGTGATCAGACGGATCCCCATCACCGTTAAATTTGGACAAATGTGGCATCCTAAAACCCACTTGATATACAGCCGTAGCAATATTCGGGGCGAAAAGCTTGAGCTCATCCTCTGAGTCACATTCATCATTCTCTTTCTCCAATAGAAGTTTCTTCATTAGCTCCTCCATCTAGGTCAGCCTTTCGAGGGTTTGGTCCTTGGTCCCTATGGGGCTGTTCAACAACTCCCATCCTATCGCACGGGTTTGTCGGGTTGTTTTCCCTCCAAGTTCAAGCTTGGTTTTGTGGGACATTCCTGTTAACACGTACTTCGAAAGGACCTCCCTCTTGACGAGTGTAACTGACTCCGTCATCCCGAGCAGAATTTCTTCTCTGTGAATTTCGGCGATCACGCAGATCAGGCTGTGGATTATACCGAGGGCTTTGAGCTGAACTCAGATGGTTCCTTAGATCACCCTTGGACCTAACACTTCGATGAATTTCCATCCAATAACTTCCATTTGCAAAGCTCACAGCCCGCAGTTAAGGCTGAGGATCTGGATTTTCGGCACATGTCTGTGGGACATAGATATGGGCAGATGGAGGAGGATTTCTTCTGCTGTCTCCATAAGCAGGAATGTCCCGTGTAGGATGAGGTGGCGTCGGATGTCTTATGGGTGATGGGGGATGCCTAACTGGTGAGGCAATCCTTGTCACATCAGGGTGAACTAAATTAGCCTGCCTCTGTTCTGTCCCATCATTTCCAGCTCTCTACGCCTGACGATCCGACCGTGATGCAAGAGGGCTGGCTAGAACATTTTGTCTCTGTGAACCTACTCCAGCCCCTCCTCGTGGGTTGCCAGAGGTTTTTCTAGGCGTGTGCGATGGAGGTACCAAACTTGGGGTTACGGTTCTAACCGATCGACTGATGTGCCGATGACCCCTAGGAAAGCCACTAGGTTGAGCCTTTTAGCGATCTCGCGCCGTAGGCACAAAACTTGGGGTGGCAGTTCTGACTGACCGACTTAGATTGGACCAGTTATTTCTGTGGGGCTTATGAGATCCACTTTACCTCTTTCCAACATTAACGTCGATTGCAAAAGGGGGTAACCAAGCCAAAACCTCCTCAATTTTCCTGTTTTCCTAAGCAAGATGGCTTCTTAACTGCATATTTTCCAATTCAACCGTAGTTAAGTAGTCTGGGTTTGGATTATGTGGCAATGACGCCGAACTCCCAGTATCTTCGTGGCCCACTGGTTCTTTCCCGGATGTTGCTGAACTTCAGGACCATGCTCATTTGAAACAGCGGTATGAGGGGACTCCTGCCCACCAAGTTGTTCTATCTCATCATCATGCATTGAGCGAGTGACCACCATGATGAGATTTGGTTGGGATTTTTAAGAAAGCACTAATCTCACCTCTCAATGAAAGCACAAAATTGTTGACGCGATTTTTCGCCAATAGTGAATTAAGAAAATGACAACGTTGATTTGTGCTTAATAATAAACCGGAAAAAGAAATTAACTCTCAAAGACACAGATCTTTTTACGTGGTTCAGTGGTTAAAATCCACCTAGTCCACGAGTCTATATTATTATTGTTTGTCTCTCTCTATTTTGGCAGAGTTTCGGTATTATAGAATAATCGTCCCCTTCCCTGTCCAATATTCTTAGTATTTATAAAGAAATTCCTTGGACAGGTTTGGGTAACCACGTGAGTCAATCACAGATTTACATATTTATTACATTTAATGTAAAATATTCCCATTTATACTAGGAGATGATCTGATCACGAAATAAATGGTCTCAAAATATCTAGAACATTAAATATTATAGGCTGGCCATAAATGATTGTATAAAAATACCCAAGTCTTTGGGGATTCGTGGGTACACAATATAGTTGAGTTACCACGAAATGGATATATCTCTGAGCTCGTATTATGGAGGTCATATGAATATCATGAGCTCATGCTTTGCAACCTATGCATCACTAGCTCAGATAATCACCATGAAAAATGAGCTGTCCACGTGGATAATAAATGGATTCCTTGGTTATTTCCCCCACATATTTATTTGCCAGCTATACCCGAGCTGAGTGAAGGACTCGTGCTGAAATTAGGGTACACATGCCTCTTCAAGTTGGACCTCCTTGAGGTTCTCCACTGGTCCTACACTCTCTTCAAAATCCCCAAAGTGAGGATCTAAGTCTCTATCCTCACTTTGGGCAACACCCTATTTGGTGACTTGTTCACCTGATTGGGCTTGTACTTCATTCGCCAACAGCAACCTTTTTTCAACTCTTTCCCCCGATCCACCTCTTTTTTCCTTGCTAATCGATGAATTATACATTCCCGTGCTTCATGTTGGTTTCCCAACACGCATTCCACTCCTGCGTCGGTTGGAAACTTCATGGCTAAGTGTCAGATCGAGGTCACGGCTCGCAGGTCAACTAAAATAAGCCTTCCAATCACAGCATTGTACACAAAAGGACAATCAACTACTATAAAAGTAGTGAGTAATGTCCTATTTGCAGGTGCAGTTCCTGCTATGACTAGAAGCCTGATCGCCCAGTTGGCGCGATCCCTTCACCGGAAAAACCATAAATGGTTTGGTTGCATGGCTCCAAATCTTGCACTGATAACTTCATTCTCTCCAGCGAAGATTTGTACAGGATGTTGACTGAGCTTCATGTTTCCACCGATACTCGTTTAACCATCATATTAGCGATTTGGACATCCACGACCAGAGGATCCGTATGGGGAAAGCAGACATGCTGAGCGTCAAGCTCAGAGAAAGTTATTGGTTATTTCTTTATTCGAGCTTTTTTGGGAGTTTGCTCCTCTACGTTCAGTATTTAAATGTTCTGGTCGTAACGTAAAGTTTAGGCGTACCTTTCCCTTACCTTCCCACTATCTCCCGCCAAGTGTGGGCCACCACAGATGGTCAGCAATGTGCCAGCAACTGGAGCTGGCTGCAAAGGGGGCAAGCGTAGGCGTACAGGTGCCTGCTCGTTGCCTCCTTGAGCCTCTTATTGAGGCCCTCCGGCTGCTCGTACATACCTCCTCAGGTGTCCTTGCCTAATAAAGAACTCAATCTCATCCTTAAGCTGGTTGCATTCGTTGGTGTCATGACCATGGTCGTTATGAAAATGACAAAACTTGGTTGTATCTCTCATGGAGATATATTTCCTTATTGGGGCTAGTCACCTGAAGGGAAAAGTTGTGTGATTGGCCCGATACACTTCTGCTCTGCTGTCGACTAGGGCCGTGTAATTGGTAAACCTCGACTCATATCTGTTACTTTTAGGGTGCTTGTTTTCAGATGTTGAGGGTTCGTGGTTCGCCCTTTTACCTCCATTTTTCCCATTATTTTTGTCGTTTCCATTGGTTTTCTCAGACCCATTGGCGGCTTTGGTGGGATCTTTTTTCGGACCCTTGTCGTCTGCGAGTGACTTTCCTTCGTTGGCAATGGCCTCCTTGAGCTTGATGTACCTGTCTGCTCGGTCTAGAAATTCTTGGGTGCTCTTTACCCCATTCTTTTGCAAATTGTTCCAAAGGGATGAATGGTGTCGTACTCCAGCAGCAAGAGCCATCATATTTCCTTCATCACGAACTGTCTTAGCCCCAGCAGCGGCTCGCATAAAACGTTGGACATACCCGTTCAAGGTTTCTCCCTCCTTCTGGCGTATCTCAACCAGCTGGTTGGCCTCGGTCAAATGTACTCAACCAGCATAAAACTGTCCGTAAAACTCATTCACGAACATTTCCCAAGATACTATGCTAGCCGGAGGGAATTTGAAAAACCAATCCTGCGTAGTATCGGACAAGGTGGCTTGAAAGATTCTGCACCGAGTGTTGTCTGACACCTTTTGGATATCCATTTGTATCTCGAATTTATTCACGTGAGAGACGGGGTCTTCTAATCCAGTGAAGTTCAGCCAGACCGACATCTTAAATTTGCTTGGGGTCTCGGCCATTGCTATTCTTTGCACAAACGGAGTGCCTCTTCTCCGGTCGTATTTAATGTGGGATGTCCGGCTCCCCACTAGTTGCTGGATAGCCTGATTCAATGCATCGAGCTGGGCCTATACCGCATCTGATACTATTGGGGCGACAGGTGTTGGAGGGGCATACTCGTCGTGTCTTTCTCTTCTGTCATTAAGAACATCCCTCAAATCTGCATCCCTACGCCTTTGTTCGCTCGCGCCTAGTTGATCAAAGACGTTGGGCTGTCTAGGCTACCCCCCAGCATTCTGGCTCGTCTGCCGGTTATCTCTAGGTGGAGGGTTCTGTTCTCCACCCCTTTCTCCTTGCCGCTGACCATCGTTTCCTCTGCCGGAATCTGCCTCATTATAGTCATGGCCATCCCTAAAGTGCGACCAACTTTGGTGTGACCTGTTGATCGTACTATTTCCCCCTCCCCTTGCTGGCATGTCCCGTCTGACAGGTGGAGGCCTGCGTTGATCGGTAGGTCCCCTGACATTATTATGTCGTGGGGGAACCCTGACCGTAGAGCCTGATTCGACCTGCCTTCTACTTCCAGTCCCCTGCTCGATGGGTTTGGCTCCTTAGTAGTCTGGCATCTAGGGCTTCAGGGAGGCTACCCAGCCCTATTCTACCTTTGCTACTAAGGATTATCTCGACTAGCACGAGAAGGTGGTTGCTGCTCAGGATCCTAAAATGGCCTATCCTGTTGAGCTGCAGGGGGTTGCTCCGGCCTCTGAGGGTTTGCCAGTTGAGGCGGAGTGTGGTGATGTTGAGGATGATCTGAATGTGGACCTTGTTGTGGTGGCGTATTAGGTGGTTGATCTGTTCGAGAAACCGGTGCAGGCTGTCCTCGGGCAAAATGAATGGCTGCCTCCAGAGCGGCAGTGGCGTCCCTCTGCCGAAGATCCATGTCGGCCTGCCGTTCATTCAATTCTTGGTGTTGCCTATCAATCTCTCTCTGCTGCAATGCCATGATTTCAGCCACATTTTCTTGATTAGCCCTCAGATTGGCTAATTCCTCTTGTAACACAATTAGAGTCGACCTCAAGGTCTCAGGATCCATTTCCTCCTCCTCCAAATCCACCTGTGGCTCATCTTCAGCCACATTTTGCGGAGGAGGCTGGGTTGGTTCAATACCAGAGGTTTGTCCAATCTTTCTAGCTGTTTTTGCCATTCGATCTTCTTGGAGGTTTGGAGGTCTTGAGTTCAGGCTCTCAATGAAAGCATCAAAATGTTGACCCTCGATTTGGTCAACGACACGGAGTCAAGTAAAACGATAAAAATGAGATGAAATCAAGATCAAAAAGATAAGTGACACCAAAGATTCATAGTGGTTCGACCCCAGTGATGGTAATAACCTATGTCCACTTAGTGTTCTTATTGATGTACAATCCCAAAAGTGGTGATCAATGAACTAGGGTTCATGAGTTTCACAGGCTTCGAGATTAATACAATTTTGGTCGATAAAAACACTAACATTCTCTCTCAGAATTCCAAAGTTCAAAAGTCCAAAAGTCAAAAGTCCCCTCTCTTGAGCCCTTTGAGTCTTATTTATAGGCTCAAGGAGTTCTGCATGGGCCAATGGGCCTTAATTACATTTAATACAGGCATAACTAAATAATAATGGAAATCACAATTATTACATAAATGTGAAATTACATATTTGTAGAAAACATCTGAAATAATGCGACCAGACAAGTCGCTCATGAAATATGTCATTTTTTGAGTGAACTCTCTTCTGGTCGATGGTCGAACATATCGTACTCACTTAAACGATCACGTGTATCCCACGTGCTTGTTAATTCTGCCACATCATCAGGTAAATCTTTTTTGGGTAAACTGTTATCAAATGTGGTTTAATTGTATGCAATGATGTTGAGCATGATGAATGTGGATTATGTGTTAAATTCAAGATGGTAAAGAGACATTTTCCTAGTTTTGAAAGGAAAACTAACTTGTTAGATTTGATACATAGTGATTTGTGTGAATTAAATGGAATAATTACTAGAGGATGACATAGGTATTTTATTACCTTTATTGATGATTTTTCTAGATTCACATATGTATACTTTCTTAATAATAAGGATGAGGCATTTAGCATGTTTAAAATCTATAAAGCTGAAGTTGAAAACCAATTGGAAAAGAAAATATAAGTGAATCAAAGTGATAGGGGCGGTGAAAACTTTTCCAATGAGATTAATGTATTTTGTGAGATGCATGGTATAATACATTAATGTACAGCTCCTTATACTCCCCAACAAAATGGTATAGCGGAAAGAAAGAATACGACATATGTTAAAATGATTAATGTTATGCTATTGCATGCAAATTTGAGTTTTGTGTTATGGGGAGAAGCCTTGCTTACCTCCTGTCATATTCTAAACCAGATTCCTCTAAAGAAGAATCAAATTTCACCATATGAGATATGGAAAGGAAATAGGCCCAACCTAGGGTATCCCAAAGTGTGGGGGTGCCTGGTTTATTACAAGAGCATGGAGCCTGAAATGATCAAGTTGGGTCCAAGGGCCATCAAATGTGTGTTTGTAGGCTATGCCTCAAATAGCAAGGCCTATAGGCTATTATACTTGGAGTCTACTGTGATAATTGAATCAAGAGAAGTTGATTTCTTTGAGAGTTTGTTGTATAGTGATAATAAGCCTCAAGAACCGATCTCATTAGAAGGAACTCAAGAGGAGTTACCTTCAAGGGTTGTAGAGAAACCGATATTTCCTAGAAGTAACCAAAGGCTTAAAGAGAGTGGATCACAAAATGAAACCTCTCAAGTGGAGACTCTTTACCTAGTATAGGGAAACCACAAGGGAGTTACTTGGAAGTATCTTATGGTACTTCAAGTGGAGGATGATTCTAAACTTTTTAAGAAGTTATGTCCTCAAAGGACTCTAATTTTTTGAAAGATGAGATGGATTCAATTATGTCCAAACACACTTGGGAGATTGTTGATATACCAGAAGGATCAAATCCAATAGGTTGTAGGTGGGTATTTCAAAAGAAATACAATACTGATGGGACCATTCAAGCCTATAGTGCAAGATTGGGCTAAAGGGTTTAGACAAAATAAGGGCGTAGATTATTTTGATACCTATGCACCGGTAGAAAGTACAACATCTTTAAGATTGTTGTTTGCCTTATCATCAATACATAACATATATGTTCATCAAATGGATGTCAAAATGGCATTTCTAAATTGTAACTTGGATGAGGAGGTGTACATGGAACAGCTGGAAGGGTTTTTTCTAAGGGGAAATGAACATAAGGTGTGTAAGCTCATTAAATAATTATATGGTTTGAAGTAAGCACAAAAATAATGGCATGAGAAGTTTGATGAGGCCATTGTTTTAGATGGGTTTAGACACAATAGTGTGGAAAAGTGCTTATACTCTAAGACTTGTGATGACTATGTGATCTTAGTGTGTCTATATCTTGATGATATGTTGATATTGAGTAATGACATAAAAGGCATAATAGAAATGAAGAGGTTTCTATCTTCTAACTTCAAGATGAAGGGCCTTGGAGAGGTTGATACCATATTAGGTATTACAGTTAGAAGGAATGTTGACGGATATGCCTTTGGTCAAGCTCATTATGTTGAGAAAATGCTTGACAAGTTTGGTCATCTCAATATCAAAAAGGCAAACACACCAATTGATTCAAGTCAAAAGAATGAAGGGAGAGCGGGGGCTCAACTAGAATATGCAGGTGCACTTGGAAGTTTGATGTATGTCACTCATTGTACTAGCGAGGACATTGCATTTACGGTTAGTAAACTTAGTAGGTTTACTAGCAACCCAAGTATCTTACATTTGAAAGTCATTGAAATATTATTTGGATACCTTAAAAGGACCAAAGAGTTATTCCTTCAATATTCTAAGTTTCCTAAGGTACTTGAGGGATATTCTGACGCAAGTTGGATATCTAGTGTAGGAGATAATCTCTCCACAACAAGTTGGGTGTTCACCCTTAGTGAGGGTGTAGTTTCTTGAGGTTCTAAGAAACAAACATGTATATGTCACTCAACCATGGATTCTGAGTTTGTAGCTTTAGCGGCAACTGGTAAAGAGGTCATGTGGCTAAGAGATCTCATGTTGGAGATACTGAAAATCGCAATTGATGTATCGACGATTTTGATACATTGTGATAATCAAGACACTTTGATTAGAGCTTACAACAAGATATATAATGGGAAGTCTAGGCATATAAGTCTAGGACATGACTATGTGATGGAATTGATTGATAAGAGTATCATATCAATTTCATATGTGAAATCATGTGAGAACTTAGTGGATCCATTTACCATACCTCTTGGAAGAGATTTGGTTAGTTCCACAAATAAAGGGATGGGATTAAAACTCCTTGATGTATAGATTCCCCAATGATGGCAACCCAACTCAAAACTTGTTTACATCAAGTGTAGAGTTCAATTGGTAAGAACAAATCATTTGATAAGGGAATAGTTTCAACATTAACAACTTAAAAGTCTCATCAAGGGTGAGTTAATGTTGGTTGCTACCAAAGTGAGGTATAAACCTAAGGCTTTTAATGAAATCAAGTTGAAGAGAAATAATCATCTCTAAAGGAAGCAAGGATGTTGTAAGAATTTCACCTATGTGAACCTAGAGGTTGGCCACCTCTCAAGAGAGTAGGAGTTTTCTCTCTGGTTGGTTGATGAATGGATCAAGCATGTAGTAACCTAGGTTACCTTTCTCTTAGACCTCTTTATTTATGTGATTATAGGTTTTCTTTATTTTATAGAATAGATTTAACTTGAGCTGTGGTGATACAATAAGGTTTAATTTTTTTGAAATATTTAGTGGTTATGATTATAGTATTTAGTGGTTATGATTAGTATAGTATAATATAGTTTTGTGATATTAGTAGCCTTGTTTGTAGAAAATGGGTGATTGCGTAAGAATAAATTAATTATAGTATTATTAAGAATTGTTATGGATCGAGTCTACATAATGTCCTAAAGCCCAATAATATTTTGGGCTTAGTAAATTCAAAATCAGCCTAGAGAATTATAGTTTGTTATTTTATGGTTAATTAGGATATTTGTGGATAGAGTTGTTATTTAGATAATTAAATAGAGTTTTCTTAACTTTAGGGTACTGTAACATCGGACCTATTTTTTACCCAGTTATGTTGTGGTTTTGGAAAAATAGTATCTCTAAAAAGTTGTAGATACTTGAATTATCTGTCCAATGGTATAAAGATTGTCTAAATCGAACTTCTACAGCTTCAGTTATCTTGATTTTACTATACATAAGTCCAGAGTTACGAGATTTAGGTAGTTAGAGGTAGATATTTTTTAATAGGTAGTTTGATGTTAGAATACTCCTCAATTATTTAATAAATATATTAATAAGATAATTTAGAGATATTTTCTATAGAGGTTAGGATTCTATTTTAATTAAATTTAAATTTGGATTATAGTTAGAATGAAATTGGGAATTTTGAGAGCCTATAAATAGAACTTATTCTTTCTCATTTTTGTTTCATTCACTCTTGCTCTTCTTGAGATCCTCACGCACAATCTCTCTCTCTCTCTCTTTCTCTCTATTGTTGTCGTGCACCACCATCAAAACACAAACCCTAAGGCCAAAATCATCATCACCATCACCTCTTCATATCTTTGAAACCCTAGTACCCAAAGAGGCCACACGACCAAGGCTATCTTTCTTATTGTCAAAACCCTACAAGCAAACATTTAAGGATCTAGGGTTTTTCTTCAAGATCAAGGTTGAGATATAGTTAAGTTTTGATTGTGGTTGAGTTTTAGATATATTAGTTTATGTTTTAATAATGGTATCATGTTTATGAAATAGGGTTTTAAGCATGATTAGCGTATAAATGACTCAAGTATAGTTTTTGTGCACCACACTCTAGGTAAGGAAAATTAGGTAGTTTAGTTTATGACCTAGTTTATGTTTTATATGACCTAACATTTCAGGTACAATAAAGGGGTAAGTGTTGCTGGACCTAAGGTATCCAATGATGTATGATAGACTTATGTCCGATAGGCTCAATTTCCAAACTTGCATGACAGACTTAAGTTGATGTCCAGTAGGCTCGGTTGCCAAACTTATATGGCGGACTTATGTCTGGGGCTTAATTTCCACCCTTGTATAAGCACTTATCTTTTTATTATATATGTCTTGTTATTATGACTTATGACCTACGATTATGACCTATGACCTATGGTTATTATTATGACTTATGACCTATATGACTTATGACTATGAACTATGATTTATGATTATTACTTAGGCTATGTTATGACCTATGACCTATGGTTATTATTATGACTTATGACTATGAACTATGATTTATGATTATGACTTAGGCTATGTTATGATCTAGGATTTTATGATGTTGTATGATTAGTATAAATAAGTTTTGTTATGACGCTTGTGAAATTTATGATATATTTGATTATATGATTATATAACTGACTCTCAATTTTTTCATGGGTTGTCTTGATTTGTTATTTTTGTGTTTATGACTAATGTTATGATTGCAGGATACAATTTATGATCTAGATCTATGTGTGATCTTTGGTATGATGGTGATATAGGATAGATTATGACCTTGGTTTCTGTTATGAATATAGTATTGCATGTGAAATTATTCGTTATAAGTTTATGATTGACTTCTGTATGAATTGCTGCGTATTTTCTTTATTGGGCTTAGAAGCTCATTCCTTTCTTTTATTTTTGCAGAATAAGTTAACCTTAGATGGCCGGTGACAAGTGGATTCCCAATAGCAGGATTGGTGTGAATATGTGGGGGTCGTATAGCCGCGTGTTATTTTCATGGGAAATTATGAACTTTATGATTTAATGTTGCCTAGTTTTAATTTTATTTTATTGTAAGGACTAATTTATTTTTCTTAAACCCAGGTTATGTTTATTTTAAATTATAAATAAAGAAGGCAACATTTTTTACGATTTATTACGTTTATTTTTCAACATCTTTATTTTCTACAATTAAAGCTAGAATTTAGGGTGTTACAAGTGGTATCAGAGCCAACAGTTATACTGGTCCAGAACGTTCTCACATATTCATATAAGTCAGAAAAAGGGGTCGTCTCGCTACAAAGTAAGTACCTTGTTTTGTTTATATTGTTTATAACCCTAGTAATTGTAGTTTATTTTGATTTCAATGTTATTTTTTTTCTTCGGAATCTAGAACAATGAATCATAAAAGTTTTAGTAGTGGGTATGATATATTGAACCCAGCTCTCCTCCATGGAAGATTCAATTGTTAAGGCCCATTTACTTGAGTTGGACTTAATTGTAATATGATAGTTTTATTAGATAGATGGATCTAATAGACAGTAATACAATAGGCTAGGTTATAATTTTATTGTTTGTTTGTCTTAATTTTTACAATTTTCTCTTTCGGGGGAAACAGAAAAGAAAATAGAGCATGAACTAAGAAGATCTGGAAGACTGAACGAACAAGAAATCAAACTGGAAAGAAGACAAGGAAGAAGCCGAAGAATGGCTTCGTTCGGTAGAATCCATATTGGAACATATGCGCTTGGAAAACAAGGACCGAATCTCATGTGCCTCAAGCTTACTTAAGAAAAAAGACCGCATCTGGTGGGATATAGTGAAGCAAACCCAAAATGTAAACATTATGACATGGGATGAGTTTGTCTAGGTGTTCAACAAAAAGTATTACAGTCCTGCGATTCTAGCCACAAGGGTGGCAAATTCATCGCGCTTACTCAAGGGACATGGTACCCACTGAGACGTTACGAATTCAAAGATTCGTAAAAGGGCTGAAGCCAATGATATCATGAGACGTAAAGTTGGTTCGAGGAGTAGCCACATACGCAAAAATGTTGGAAATAGCTCAGGAAGCTGAGCAGGCAGAGGATAAAATCTAGAAAGGATGAGTGGCCGGAAAGATGCCAAGAAAAGCAATTACAAAAAAAAAAAACAACCACAAAAGGAAACACGATGGTGGTCATAACCAAAAGGCGGACAAGAAAGGGAAAACTACGTCGGAAGGCAATGGGAATAAGAAGCCTTATGTAGAATATCCTCAATGCCCAATCTGTAGAGAAAACATTCAAGAGAATGTTGATATAAGACTACATG
Organism: Humulus lupulus; assembly: GCF_963169125.1. Lineage (NCBI taxonomy): Eukaryota > Viridiplantae > Streptophyta > Magnoliopsida > Rosales > Cannabaceae > Humulus > Humulus lupulus. The sequence goes on from NC_084793.1 coordinate 202,949,862, forward strand.
TTGCTTCAGTTGTGGAAACGAAGGTCATCTCAAGAAAGACTGACCAAAATTGAGAGACCAAAAGAAGGACGAAAAGCTAATACCAACGAAAGTTTTCACTATTACATAAGGTGAGGCAGAAACTAGCAATACAGTAGTATCGGGTCAGATCACAATCTCTGACAAGCAATTCAATATTTTATTCGATTCAGGAGCGATGCATTCCTTTGTCTTTATGAATATGATTGATAGCTTAGATAGGCCATGTGACCTTTTTAGAGATAAGTTTGTCACGGAATTACCCTCGGGGGAAAGAATGTTATCTAGTAGAGGGGTGCGCAACATTGTAGTTAGAATCGAAGGAAGAGAATTGCCGATAGATTTGATCGAGTTAGACCTTAAGGACTATGATATAATGAATGGATTGGTTAGCAAAATATGGGGCAACAATTGACTGTAAGGGGTAAGACGGTTAATTTTCGAATAGAAGATGGCGAGAAGTTCACTTAGAGATGAGTAATTTCTGGAACTCGCATATGATAGTCTCAGCTCTCAAAGCACAACGTTCAATCGGTAGCGGTTGCTGGGAATTTTTAGCCAGCATAGTAGACAAGTCACGATAGACACAACTCAAACCAAAGAATGTGCACATAGTATGTGCATTTCCCAAGGTATTTCCAAAATATCTACCAGGATTAACTCCATGTAGGGAGATCGAGTTCGAAATAGAGTTGGCACCAGAAACGACACCAATATCAAAAACTCCATATAGGATGGCACTGATGGAGCTTAAGGAATTAAAGATACAACTACAAGAGCTTTTAGACAAGGGTTTAATGAGACCAAGCTTTTTACCTTGGGGTGCACCAATGCTTTTTGTCAAGAAGAATGACGGGAGCAAGAGAATGTGCATAGATTATCGAGAGCTAAACAAAGTGGCGATCAAGAACAAGTATCCTTTGCCTTGAATAGACGATCTTTTTGATCCATTGCAAGGAGCCACGGTGTTCTCAAAGATAGATCTATGGTCAGGATATCATCAACTAAGAGTACGAAAGGAGGATATCCCAAAAAAACAGCTTTTACGACTTGATATGGATATTACAAGTTCTTAGTAATGTCATTTGGATTGACAAATGCACCAGCCGCGTTCATGGACCTTATGAACCGAATATTTAGGATTACTTGGATAAGTTTGTTGTGGTATTCATTGACGACATACTAATCTACTCAAAGACAGAAGCCGAACATGAAGGGCACCTGCGACTGACGTTAGAAAGGCTCAAGAAACACCAATTATATGCAAAGTTTAAGAAATGTGATGTCTAGCTAGAGAAGGTGGCATTTTTAGGACGTATCATATCCAAAAATGGCGTAGAAGTAGACCCAACCAAGATATAAGTTGTGAAATGCTGGCCCAAGCCTAAGAGCGCCACCGAAGTAAGAAGTTTTCCGGGCTTAACGGGATACTACAGACGATTTGTTGAAGGGTTCTCCAAAATAGCTACACCCTTAACAAATTTCACAAGGAAGCAAAAGAAATTTGTATGGATGGAGAAGTGCGAAGAAAGCTTCCAAACGCTAAAGGACAAGCTCATAACAACCCCAGTTCTATGGATCCCAAATGACAAGGGCAAGTATGTAGTATATTGCGATGCATCAAAACAAGGACTTGGATGCGTTTTGATGCAAGACGGAAAGCTGGTTGCATACGCCTCGAGACAACTAAAGGAGTACGAAAAAAGGTACCCGACCTGTGACTTGGAGTTGGCAGCAGTGTTCTTTGCTTTAAATATTTGGAGGCATTATCTGTAAGGAGAGAAGTGTGAGATCTATATGGACCACAAAAATTTTAAAGTACTTATTTACGCAAAAGGAACTCAAAATGAGGCAACGAAGGTGGCTGGAGCTAGTTAAGGACTACGATTGTGAGATTTTGTATCATCCGAGAAAGGCTAATGTCGTGGCAGACGTGCTTAGTAGACAGATTTATGGTAGCATATCGACGCTTAAGGGGATTGAACAACCCTTATAAGATGATATTAAGAAATCTGAAATCAAGCTAATAACGGGACAATTAGCTGATCTCACAATCAAGTCAACACTTATGGAGGAAATTAAGGAGAAACAACAAGAGGACGAGTTTCTTCTTAAGAAAAAGGTAGCACTACAAAGCTCAGAAAATGTTGATTTTTCGATAGCAAAGGAAGGTATGCTACGATATAGAAACTGAGTGTGTGTGTCGAATCAGGACATATTAAGAGAAAGTATCGTGCGAGAAGCGCACACCACTTCATATTCACTTCATCCGGGATCTACAAATATGTACAAAGATGTCAAGTCATTGTACTGGTGGTGGGGAATGAAGCAAGACATAGCAGAGTTTTAGCAAAATGTCTTACATGCCAACAAGTTAAGGTCGAACATCAGAGACCTGCTGGAACATTACAACCGTTAGATTCCCGAATGGAAATGGGAAGATATAGCGATGGACTTCATGATGGGATTACCAAGGACCACCAAGCAGCATGACTCTATTTGGGTGATAGTAGATAGACTCACAAAATCTACTCAATTCTTACGAGTAAGAACAGTTTACAACGCTGAGCAGTATGCAAAGCTTTATGTGGTGGAGATACTAAGATTACATGGAGGCCTAAAGATGATAGTCTCTGACGGAGGATCGATTTTTACCTCAAAGTTCTGGGAAAGCCTACAACATGCCATGGGCACTAAGTTAAAGCTAAGTACGGTATTTCACCCTCAGACAGATGGTCAGTCAGAACAAACCATACAAATTTTGGAAGACATGTTGAGAGCTTATACTTTAGACTTTCTAGGGTCTTGGAGTAAATAGTTATCACTTATGGAATTCAATTACAACAATAGTTATCAGACCACGATAGGAATGGCACCTTTTGAAATGTTGTACGGGAAGTGTAGAAGCCCACTTCATTGGGACAAGGTAGGTAAAAGGAAACTGTTGGGTCCAAACGTAGTAAAAGAGGCAACATAAGCAGTAGAAAAGATTAGGCAGAGAATGGTCACAGCTCAGAGTCGTCAGAAAAGTTATGCAGACTCTAAGAGACGAGACATAGAGTTTGCAGTAGGTGACCATGTTTTTCTCAAAGTATCTCCGATGAAGGAGATTATGCATTTTAGAAAGAAAGGAAAGTTAAGCCCGAGGTTTATATGTCCTTTTGAGATGTTGGACAAAGTAGGGCAAGTAGCATATCGGTTGGCTTTACGGCCATCATTAGCTGAAATGCATAATATTTTCCATATATTTATGTTTGGAAAGTATGTATCAGATCCATTCCATGTGCTCGATTACGAGGCTTTAGAGTTGAAACAAGATTGCAGTTATGAAGAACGGCTAGTACGCGTTCTAGAGCGGGGAACTAAGGAGTTAAGGTCCAAAAGTATCCCTATAGTTAAAATCTTGTGGAGCAATAGCACTGAAAGAGAGGCAACATGGGAATTGGAGGAAGATATGATGGAACGCTATCCCGAGGTTTTTAGTAAGTCAAATTTCGAGGATGAAATTTATTTAAGGAGGGGATAATTGTAGTAACCGAGGTTACCTTTCTCTTAGACCTCTTTATTTATGTGATTATAGGTTTTCTTTATTTTATAGAATAGATTTAACTTGAGTTGTGGTGATAGAATAAGGTTTAATTTTTTTTGAAATATTTAGTGGTTATGATTATAGTATTTAGTGGTTATGATTAGTATAGTATAATATAGTTTTGTGGTATTAGTAGCCTTGTTTGCAGAAAATGGGTGATTGCATAAGAATAAATTAATTATTGTATTATTAAGAATTGTTATGGATCAAGTCTACATAAAGCCCTAAATCCCAATAATATTTTGGGCTTAGTAAATTCAAAATCAACCTAGAGAATTAGAGTTTGTAAGTTTATGGTTAGTTATGATATTTGTGGATAGGGTTGTTATTTAGATAATGAAATAGAATTTTCGTAACTTTAGCGTACTGTAACTTTGGACTTGTTTTTGACCTAGTTATGTTACGATTTTCGAAAAATGATATTTCTAAAAAGTAGTAGGTAATTGAATTATCTTTTCAACAGTATAAAGATTGTCTAAATCGGATTTCTACAGCTTCAGTTATGTTGATTTTATTACACGTCAGTCTAGAGTTACGAGGTTTAGGTAGTTAGAGGTAGATATTTTTTCATAGGTAATTTCATGTTAGATTATTCCTCAATTATTTAATAAATATATTAATAAGATAATTTAGAGATATTTTCTATAGAAGTTAGGATTCTATTTTATTTAGATTTAAATTTGAATTATAGTTAGAATGAAATTGGGATTGTTGAGAGTCTATATAGAGCTTATTCCTTCTCTTTTTTTTTTCATTCACTCTTGCTCTTCTTGAGATCCTCATGCACACTCTCTCTCTCCCTATTGTTGTCGTGCACCACCATCAAAACACAAACCCTAAGGCTGAAATCATCATCGCCATCACCTCTTCATATCTTTGAAACCCTAGTACCCAAAGAGGTCACACGACCAAGGCTATCTTTCTTATTATGAAAACCCTACAAGCAAACATTTAAAGATATAGGATTTTTCTTCAAGATCAAGGTTGAGGTATAGTTAAGCTTTGATTGCGGTTAAGTTTTAGATATATTAGTTCATGTTTTAATAATGGTATCATGTCTATGAAATAGGGTTTTAAGTGGGATTAGCATATAAATGACTCAATGATAGTTTTTGTGCACCACACTCAAGGTAAGGAAAATTAGGTAATTTAGTTTATTACTTAGTTTATGTTTTGTATGACCTAACATTTCAATTACAATAAAGGGGTAATAGTGGCTGGACCTAAGGTGTCCAATGATGTATGACCGACTTATGTTCGGTAGGCTCAGTTGCCAAACTTGTATGACATACCTAAGTTGATGTTGGGTAGGCTTGGTTGCCAAACTTGTATGACGGACTTATGTCCGGGGCTTAATTGTCACCCCTGTATAAGCACTTATCTTTTTATTATATATGTCTGGTTATTATGACTTATGACCTATGACCTATGGTTATTATTATGACATATGACCTATATGACTTATGACTATGAACTATGATTTATGATTATGACTTCGGCTATGCTATGACCTACGGTTTTATGATGTTGTATGATTAGTATAAATAAGTTCTGTTATGACGCTTGTGAAATTTATAATATATTTAATTATATGATTATATAACTGACTCTCAATTGTTTCTTGGGTTGTCTAGATTTGTTATTTTTGTGTTTATGACTAATGTTATGATTGTAGGATACAATTTATGATCTAGATCTATGTGTGATCTTTTGTATGACGGTGATATAGGATAGATTATGACCTTGGTTTTGTTGGTTTTTATTGATCAAATCAGAGAATATGCGCAGCGGAACAACAATCAAATTGTTAGTTTAATCCCATAAGATTTCTAGATCTACTTATTCACATGCATATATATATATATATATTTAATCAAAGACATGAATAGAAAAATTACCCCAGGTCCTTCCTTGTTGCTATCTTTTTGTATGGCTAAATCCTTGAGATCTCACATCAAGATCTTCCAAAATGTTCTCAGCACACAAAGAACGAGTGTGGGCTCGCTATACAAAAATAGGAAAAATCTATTTATCAGATGTTCTCAACACATGAGATCTGATAAAGTTTGGACCTAGGTTTTGGGAAGAACAGTGACTTTTGTTTTTGTGTCACTGTTCTCTTTCTCTGAGAGAAATTTCTATATATTTTTCTATCCCTGAAAAGTTACGTTCTGAAAAACTAATATCCTATATTTAATATATCCAATATATTAAAATAAATTCTTAGTTATTTTAAACAATTTGAAAATAACTAATCAGTTATCAGATTTTTAATTAAATAATAATATTTTAATCAAATTACAATATCTCATTATTTATTTAATATTTAAATAACTAAAATTGTGGAACCTAGAAACTGATCACAGTCTCTTATGCGTGTAGCACAGTGACTGTGCACTGTGCTACACGTGTACCACATGCCAGTGATGGCATGTGATTTTTCCCAATTTTTATTATTATTTAAATCCCAAAAATAAATTAATTCAAAATTAATTATATTTTTGTTAAATCAAATAATTAATTAATTACACATAATTAAAAAATAATTATGTTTGATAAATAGAAAAAAATTTTACTTATCACATAAGTCCTTTTTGCCCATTTTTGTATTTACCTTTGTCAGTGATTGTTTGAGCCATTTCGTGGACCATGGACCTATAACATTAAGCTCCAATAAATAAACTAAATAATTAAATTCTTTAATTATAATAGTTTATTTATTAATTCTAATATTACTCCACTATAAATTCAGAATTGCACTCTTTATGTTATAGATATACTATTACAGAAATCTTTTCTTAAGTCGTCCATTGATATAACCATCTTACAATAGTTCAACCCTCTAATTAATTAGTTCATAAATTAGAATGGAAGAATTACCATTTTACCTTTCTAATTTACTTCTTATTCCTTAAGTACCATTAATTCACTAGTGAATAATTAATCTATAATCTAATTATAGATTTGTGCTCAAAATCATTCAGTTCTAGAATTAACCCTTAAGAGAACTAATATACGATCTGATAGGAAATATTAGATTCCGTATTGTTGATACATGTTCCCAGCCATCCATGATATTAAATCTCCAAAACAAAAGTCATTAGCCTCATTCTTTAAAGAGACCTTAACGAATGAATCAAAAGATTTAATAAACATGAACAGGAGTTCATGAACACTCAGGATTTAGGTTGATCTATAAATGATCATCAATTATGATATAAATTACAAGTCTTTATTGTTAAATGGTTTTTGGATAAAGACTTTAATTCATATCGGTCCATGTCATATATAATCATATTATATAAAGCACATTTGCCGAGATGTCTTTCCATATCAATAATCCGAATCTAGATTATTTGTATCATTATGATACTCAGTAAATCGTACTTACAACTCCAATTAAAGAATTCCATAACTTTAATTTGTTGTTGTTGACTATTTTTATTCATTTATGTGATCTTAATTCTCTTGTACTAATACAAGATCACATCCTCAATAATGAATATGAAATTTTTCTGATATTTACAAAATTATTAAAACAATAATTTAACAATCTAAATATAACAATAATAATAAACCATTGTATTTATTTATTCACAGAAAAACAAATGTCTTTACATGCTTTTAGGACACACTCCTAACAGGTTTTTGTTATGAATATAGTATTGCATGTGAAATTATTCATTGTAAGTTTATGATTGATTTATGTATGAATTGCTGTGTATTTTCCTTACTGGGCTTAGAAGCTCATTCCTTTCTTTTATTTTTGCAGAATAAGTTATCCTTAGATGAACGATGCCGAGCAGATTCCCAATAGCAGGACTGGTGTGAATATGTGGGGGTCGTATAGCCGCGTGTTATTTTCTTGGGAAATTATGAACTTTATCACTAGGAATTTTGGGTTCAATCTTTTAAGTATACCTTAGCATTTTGATTTAAGCTTTGTAGTGTTATCACTAAGGTAAAGTTCAAACCCAAAAGATACTTTACTTTATGCACTAATATCGTTGGCCAGAGAAGTGAGGATGTATTTAACCAAGTGGGGGAATATTGTGTTAGGAATTGTGCCCTTAAAGCAATTGTAGTAGACAATGGTTTCAATGAAATAAATAAATGAATTGAATTATTGTATATATGTAGCTTATGTACTATATTATTGCTAATAATATTAAGTAAATATCAGAAAATTCTCAAGTTCACCTATGTGGTCTCAATCTCATATTGGTATGAGAGGATCGATATTGAGATAATGAACTTAAATAGTTCGTTGTAAAATAAAGTTATGAAATCTTTAGATTAATTGCTACTAGTACGGTCCACTAGTATTATAAATACATGTGACCTATATACGGGTTAATAGTGTAGTAGGACACTTTAGTGGAGGTACTTTGCATGCTGAGAGTATGTAGAACTGGACCAGATGTGATTTAATAATATTTATTTAAATACAGTTTCATAGTATTATAAAACACATCAACTGATGATCATATACAAACTGATCTTAATCCTGCAGTTACTATGAACTCCTATATATGTCACTTGATCCTTTGATTCATGTGTTACGGTTTGTCATAATGATCAGGCTAAGAACTATTGTTTTGGGGACTCAATGATGTATATGGCTGGGGACATAGCTTAACAAATATGGAATATATACCTTCTTATAAATTGAATGATGATTCCCTATTGAGTTGACTTTTGGAACTGGAAATGTTATTGATGTCAAATTCATAATCAAATTATGAATTAACCTTCACTAGTAAAGTCAATGGTACACTAGGAATCAATATATAATTAAAAGGGTAAAACGGTAATTTTATTCCCATTTAATTATGAATCACCAATAGAAGATTAATTTGTATGTAATGATTATATCAATGGACACTTTATGGTTACAATAAAGTATTCAGTAAATATATGTCTTTAATTCTCAAGAGTTCAGTCTCATATTTATAGTGGAATAATCATGAGATTAATAAATATGATTATTGAATCAAAGAGTTTTGGTTAATAATCTTTTATTTATTGAAGCTTTGAATTATTGGTTCATAGGTCCCTGAGGTGGTTCTATCAACACTAATCAATGTAAGAGTTGATACAAGGGTTAAACTTTGAATGGGCTATTCGAGAGAATATTTTTTCTTCGGGATAAATGTGCAATTATGTGATAATTGCACAATTTATTATTGCATTTGTGCAATTTTTGAAATTGTGTGGAAATAGAGAAAATTGATTTTAATAAATTATTTTATTTAAGTGTGAATAAATAAATATGGATAGACAAAAAAAATTATTATTATTATATTTATTTAATTAATAATAAGATGATAATGGAAATTAAAATTTTGAATTCTGAATTTGAAATTCAAGTTGTTATCTTTTTCCTTAAAAAAATAATAACTGATTTGGATATCTAATTATTAATTAATTAAAATAAAAACACATGAAAAAATCAATATCCTATTTTTCAAGGATAGGCCACATGCATAGGGATCCCATTTTTATTTTTAATTAATTAATTAAATATTTTAAAAGGGGTTTTAAAACGGAATGTTAGATTTTTGTCCATTATCATTATTATTATTATAAAAGATGATTGATTTTCTTTATTAATATTATTATGGTAATAATGTCTATATATTATATATGATAGAAAATAGAAAAAAGAAGTCTGGTCAAGTTTTTATGGAGAAGAAAAATTATCATCTTTTTCACAAAAGCAAAACCTATTCTCTCTAACCTATAATCAAAAGTCTCATGTGTTGAGAATACTTTTGATTCACAAAATTGATCATTTTCTCTATGTGCCCACCCACATCTTAAGGTGTAGAGAATGTCTTGGAAGATCTAGGTGTGAGTACTCAAGCAAGGATAGGAAGATCGAAATACATACGAAAAAGATTCAAGGATTCTTGATAGGCTACAAGAGGTAAATCATTTCGTATTATTTTTCAAATACACATTATATATATTGATTAATATATTGCATATTAAAAGATCCTAATATAAAGATTGTTTATTTGAAAAAATTTTGTTGTATACCATTAACACAATTTCCGCTGCACACTAGGAACCGTTCCTAACATGTTAAAATAGGTTAAATGCATGGTGAAATTTTTTAGGCATGAAGAGGTGGTAAAATAATAAAGATTTCACAAAAGTTAATATGTGAAAGTTGACTTTCAGTATATGCATTTATAAATCAACTTTTTGGGTCGAAAATGTTTATTTGGAGTACATAAGAGTACCCAAGAAGTTTGGGAGCATTTTTAGTTGTTTTGAGACAAGTCATGGAGTGCCAAAGCATAGCCATCGGCAATGCGTCACCCCCTAGGAGGCAACACATCGCCAAAAGCTTGAAACCCTAGGCTTAGACGGACCAGGTGAGCATCACCTATTTTCCGATGATGTGTCGCCTGGTCTATTACAGAAAGTTCGTACAGTTACGTAAATAACCTAAAAAACTTAAATTTTAAATGCTCTAATCTTATTGGTTGAGCCTAATGAGGGTATTATACTATCTAAGGGGTTTATACAAGTTAATTGGTGAATTGATCACTTACCTCTCTCTCTCTCTCTCTCTCTCTCTCTCTCTCTCTCTCTCTCTCTCTAAAAGAAGAACTCTCTCTAGCACCAAGATTACTAGTTTTTTCTAAGATCTTCATCAAGAAAGTTTGGCTTGTATGAAGGGTCAAGGTTTGTGTTTCCTAATCTCATTCCATTGTTGTAGCTTCATGCATTTCCATAGGGAAGGCTAGGAATAGAGATTGTTGGACAACAAGTCTTAATTTGTGTCAAGCCTTGTAACTGTTATGTTTCACATAAAATAATAGCTTGTTATTTTATGTTCCTAGGGTTTGTTCTTCAAGGAAGGTCCACTCTAAACTCTTATCTCATTGTATTATGTGATTTGTGTTTAACTACTCTCAAAGGGTGATTTACTTGTATCTTTTGTCATGAATTGTATCACAAACCAAAGGTTATCTATAGCCTAATCCCCAACAGTTATCGAGATTGGATATTCCCCCAGAGTTGCCGGGAGCTCAATACCTCCTTAACTGGCTATCCTTTCACTTGAAAATCTGTAAAGGGTTGTTGCGCAAGCTTTAAAATCTCAGACTGACAGACCCATTTTTTCCAACGTCACTTTATATAGGATATTCACCGATCAAATCAGAGATTATGCGCAGCAAAACAACAATCAAATTGTTAGTTTAATCCCATAAGATTTCTAGATCTACTTCTTCACATCCATATATATATTGAATCAAAGACAAGAATAGAAAAATTACCTCAGGTCCTTCCTTGCTGCTATCTTTTTGTATGGCTAAATCCTTGAAATCTCACACCAAGATCTTCCAAAATGTTCTCAGTACACAAAAAACGAGTGTGGGCTCGCTATACAAAAATAGGCAAAATCTATTTATCAGATGTTCTAAACACATGAGATCTTATAAAGTTTGGACCTAGGTTTTGTGAAGAACAGTGACTTTTGTTTTTGTGTCACTGTTCTCTTTCTCTAAGAGAAATTTCTAGATATTTTTCTATCCCTGAAAAGTTACGTTCTGAAAAACTAATATCTTATATTTAATATATTCAATATATTAAAATAAAATCTTAGTTATTTTAAACAATTTGAAAATAACTAATCAGTTATCAGATTTTTGTTTAAATAATAATATTTTAATCAAATTACAATATCTCATTATTTATTTAATATTTAAATAACTAAAATTGTGGAACCTAGAAACTGATCACAGTCTCTTATGCGTGTAGCACAGTGACTGTGCACTATGCTACATGTGTACCACATGCCAATGATGGCATGTGATTTTTCCCAATTTTTATTATTATTTAAATACCGAAAATCCCAAAAATAAATTAATTCAAAATTAATTATATTTTTGTTAAATCAAATAATTAATTAATTACACATAATTAAGCAATAATTATGTTTGATACATAGAAAAATATTTTACTTATCACATAAGTCCTTTTTGCCCATTTTTGTATTAACCTTTGTTAGTGATTGTTTGAGCCATTTCGGGGACCATGGACCTATAACATTAAGCTCCAATAAATAAACTAAATAATTAAACTCTTTAATTATAATAGTTAATTTATTAATTCTGATATTACTCCACTATAAATTCATAATTGCACTCTTTATGTTATAGATATACTTTTACATAAATATTTTCTTAAGTCGTCCATTGATATAACTATCTTACAATAGTTCAACCCTCTAATTTATTAGTTCATAAATTAGAATGGAAGAATTACCATTTTACCTTTCTAATTTACTTCTTATTCCTTAAGTATCATTAATTCACTAGTGAATAATTAATCTATAATCTAATTATAGATTTGAGCTCAAAATCATTCAGTTCTAGAATTAACCCTTAAGAGAACTAATATACGATCCGATAGGAAATATTAGATTTCGTATTGTTGATACATGTTCCCAGCCATCCCTGTTATGAAATCTCCAAAACAAAAGTCATTAGCCTCATTCTTTGAAGAGACCTTAACGAATGAATCAAAAGATTTAATAAACATGAACAGGAGTTCATGAACACTCAGGATTTAGGTTGATCTATAAATGATCATCAATTTTGATATGAATTACAAGTCTTTATTGTTAAATGGTTTTTGGATAAAGACTTTAATTCATATTGGTCCATGTCATATATAATCATATTATATAAAGCACATTTACCGAGATGTCTTTCCACATCAATAATCTGAATCTAGATTATTTGTATCATTATGATACTCAGTAAATCGTACTTACAACTCCAATTAAAGAATTCCATAACTGTAATTTGTTGTTGTTGACTATTTTTATTCATTCATGTGATCTTAATTCTCTTGTACTAATACAAGATCACATCCTCAATAATGAATATGAAATTTTTCTGATATGTACAAAATTATTCAAACAATAATTTAACAATATAAATATAACAATAATAATAAACCATTGTATTTATTTATTCACAGAAAAACAAATATCTTTACATGCTTTTAGGACACACTCCTAAAAATCTCCCACTTGCACTTAAAGCAAGTGAGGCATTTCTCTCAATCCCATATTACGTACATGACCCTTGAATTGCTTTTCAGGAAGCATCTTCATGAACAGGTCTGCCAGAATGTGTTCTTATACGACTTCAAAATGGATACATCTCCTTAGTGTACGATTTCTTTAACTAACTGGTATTTGCGTTCTATATGCTTTCTCCTCTTGTGGCTTCTTGGTTCTTTAGAATTAGCCTATGTTCCACTGTTGTCACAGTAAAGAACAAATGGTTTCTCCACTTCTGGAACAACTTTCAGATCGGAGTAGAACTTTTTGAGCCACTCAGCCTCCTTAGTTGCTTCACAAGCCGCTATATACTCGGCTTCCATGGTGGAGTCTGCAATGCTAGTTTTCTTAATGCTTCTCCATACTAACGCTCCTCCTCCAACAATAAACACTGATCCAGAAGTTGATTTCTGACTATCTCTATCTGATTGAAAATCAGAATCAATGTAACCAGTGGGGTTCAGGTCTCCACCTGAATATACAAGCATACAATCTCTAATATTTCTAAGATACTTGAGAATATTCTTCACTGCAATCCAATGACTCAATCCAAGATTGGATTGATAACGGCTGACTATCCCTACTGCATAACAAATGTCAGGTCTTGTACACACATGGCATACATTAGACTGTCTACTGCTAAGGCATAAGGATACTGTCTCATGTCTTCCTCTTCCTGAGATGTTTTGGGACACTACTCTTTGGAAAGGAATACTCCAAAACAGGTTGGCATATCATCCTTTTTGAAGTTTTGCTTATTAAAGCGTTCTAGCACCTTATCAATATAAGTTGCTTGAGACAGTGCCTAAGTTTTGTTCTATTTATCTCTAAGAATCTTAATGCCCAGAACATACTTGGCTTCTCCCAAATCTTACATTTGGAATTGTTTAGCTAACCAGTTCTTTACATTTGATAATGTCTCTACATCATTCCCAATGAGTAGGATATTATCAACATAAAGAACAAGGAATATTACTATACCATCTTTGATTTGTTTATAGACACAAGGTTCATCAACATTTTGTTCAACAACCAAATGTTTTTCTTGTGTCATCAAATCTAAGATTACAAGATCAAGATACTTGTTTGAGTCCATGAAGGGACCTAAGAAGCTTGCAAACCTTTTGCTCTTGATCTTTTAATTTGAACCCTTCTGGTTGAGATATGTAAATGGTTACGTCAAGGTAGCCATTCAGAAAAGCTGTTTTGACATCCATTTGCCAGATCTCATAATCCATGCATGCAGCTATGGACAAGAGTATACGAATGGATTTTAGCATGGCTACAGGAGAAAAGGTTTCTTCATAGTCAACCCCTTATTTCTGTGTATCCTTTGGCTACAAGCCTTGCTTTGAAAGTCTCTACTTTCCCATCCGCTCCTCTTTTCTTCTTGAATATCCACTTGCAACCAATGGGTTTGATATTCTCAGGTGGATCTTTAAGAACCCAGACAAAATTGGAATACATCGATTCCATTTCTTGGTTCATGGCTTCTTGCCATTTTTCCTCGTCAGAATGATTCATTGCATCTTTAAATTTCAATGGATCGTCTTTGTTTGTGTCAAACACAAGCATTTGAACTTCGTGTTCATAGTGCGTGGGTTGCTTACTAACCCTCCCACTACGACAAAGTTCTCTACTATTCTGACTAGAACTAGCAGTTTCCTCTTACCGTTTTTCATTGGTTATTGCTGGTGACTTTGCAACTTCATTCGAGATCATCTCCTCCAGTACAACCTTACTGCGAGGTTTGCGGTTATTAACATAGTCATATACAAGAAAAGTTGCATTTGTCAATACAAATGTTTTATTTTCTTTTGGACTATTGAAAAATCCACCTCTTGTCTCTTTAGAATATCCCACAAACATGCATACTTCATAGCGTGTTTCCAACTTCCTGGTCTTTCCTTTAAGCACATGTGCAGGACACCCCTAAATTCGAAAATGGTGTAAACTAGGTTTATAACCATTCCAAAATTCTATGGGTGTCTTTTGGATAGACTTAGATGGAACATCATTCAATATGTATAGAACACATTGAATCGAATAGCCCCTGAATGGCAGTGGTAATGATGAGAAACTCATCATTCATCTAATCATATCTAATAACGTTTTATTCCATCTTATTGAAACACCATTTTATTGTGGAATTTCAGGTGTAGTGAGTTGGGATTGAATGCCATGCTCACGTAAATGGTCCTCGAATTCAAAACCCAAGTACTCTCCTCCTCGATCAGATCGAAGTGCTTTTTAGTGATTTACCTAATTGTTTTTCAGCCTCTGCTTGAAATTCTTTGAACTGTCTAAAAGTCTCAGATTTTCTTTGCATTAAGTGTAGGTAATCATATCTTGAATAATCGTCAATGAAACAGACAAAATATTCATAACCTCCTCTTGCTTGTACATTAAGTGGATTGTAACATCCATATGTACTAGCTGAAGTGGTTATGTGGCTCTTGAACCTTTAGCAGAGAAAGGTCTCTTGGTCATTTTGCCTTCTAGACAGGATTTACAAACAGGGAGCGATCCAATAGATGGTTCTCTTAAATGACTATCCTTTACAAGCCTATTAATTCAGTCTAGACCAATATGGTCCAATCTCAAGTGCCAGAGATATGTTTCACTATCGGAATTAGTTTAATAGATTTAGGATTAGCTGTTTTTAAATAATTCAGAATTATAAAAAAATCGTCATTCATTATAAGTATGTAAACTTTGTTTATCCCAAAGCATTTGCATAACAAGTAAATAGATAATTTCTTTAAATAATAACTACTTTATTAATAAAAGAAATAAATGTTATGCAAAAAATTAGAAATAAGTTTCCAAACATTAATAATCAAAATTACTAACAATAAACTAAATTTCTAGACTATAGTTTTCTTTGTTTAAAGAAATCTAAAATTTCTAAAAACAAAATAAAGAAATTTAAATTGTTCAACTAACAATAAAAATTACTAAATAAAACTACTCTCCAACTTCTTCATCTCTTTACTTGCTATTCAAATCCTCATCAGTCTCTTCCTCCTTTTCAGGGTTCAGATTCTGTGAAAGGAAAAACAAAAGAAAAATAGTTTAGAGGAATATATTTTTTAATCTACTATCCAAAAATTTGAATCATAAACAAATCCTAACCCAAAAACACCATACAATTAACGATTCAACATTCTCATGCATTCAATCACATTAAGCCATCCATTCATTCATCAAAATAAATAAATGCATAAAAGTAAACCCACACAGATTCAATATATATATATATGAAGATGGCTCTAATACCATTTGTTGGTTTTTATTGATCAAATCAGAGATTATGCGCAGCGGAACAACAATCAAATTGTTAGTTTAATCCCATAAGATTTCTAGATCTACTTCTTCACATGCATATATATATATATTTAATCAAAGACATGAATAGAAAAATTACCTCAGGTCCTTCCTTGCTGCTATCTTTTTGTATGGCTAAATCCTTGAGATCTCACATCAAGATCTTCCAAAATGTTATCAGCACACAAAGAACGAGTGTGGGCTTGCTACATAAAAATAGGAAAAATCTATTTATCAAATGTTCTCAACACATGAGATTTGATAAAGTTTGGACCTAGGTATTGTGAAGAACAATGACTTTTGTTTTTGTGTCACTGTTCTCTTTCTCTAAGAGAAATTTCTAGATATTTTTCTATCCCTGAAAAATTACGTTCTGAAAAACTGATATCCTATATTTAATATATCCAATATATTAAAATAAAATCTTAGTTATTTTAAACAATTTGAAAATAACTAATCAGTTATCAGATTTTTGTTTAAATAATAATATTTTAATCAAATTATAATATCTCATTATTTATTTAATATTTAAATAACTAAAATTGTGGAACCTATAAACTGATCACAGTCTCTTATGCATGTAGCACATTGACTGTGCACTGTGCTACACGTGTACCACATGCTAGTGATGGCATGTGATTTTTCCCAATTTTTATTATTATTTAAATACCAAAAATCCCAAAAATAAATTAATTCAAAATTAATTATATTTTTGTTAAATCAAATAATTAATTAATTACACATAATTAAACATAATTATGTTTGATACATAGAAAAATATTTTACTTATCACATAAGTCTTTTTTGCCCATTTTTGTATTTACCTTTGTCAGTGATTGTTTAAGCTATTTCGGGGACCATGGACCTATAACATTAAGCTCCAATAAATAAACTAAATAATTAAACTCTTTAATTATAATAGTTAATTTATTAATTCTGATATTACTCCACTATAAATTCAGAATTGTACTCTTTATGTTATAGATATACTTTTACAGAAATATTTTCTTAAGTCATCCATTGATATAACCATCTTACAATAGTTCAACCCTCTAATTAATTAGTTCATAAATTAAAATGGAAGAATTACCATTTTACATTTCTAATTTACTTCTTATTCCTTAAGTATCATTAATTCACTAGTGAATAATTAATCTATAATCTAATTATGGATTTGAGCTCAAAATCATTCAGTTCTAGAATTAACCCTTAAGAGAACTAATATACGATCCGATAGGAAATATTAGATTCCGTATTGTTGATACATGTTCCCAGTCATCCATGATATTAAATCTCCAAAACAAAAGTCATTAGCCTCATTCTTTAAAGAGACCTTAACGAATGAATCAAAAGATTTAATAAACATGAACAGGAGTTCATGAACACTCAGGATTTAGGTTGATCTATAAATGATCATCAGTTCTGATATGAATTACATGTCTTTATTGTTAAATGGTTTTTGGATAAAGACTTTAATTCATATCGGTCCATGTCATATATAATCATATTATATAAAGCACATTTACCGAGATGTCTTTCCACATCAATAATCCGGATCTAGATTATTTGTATCATTATGATACTCAGTAAATCGTACTTACAACTCCAATTAAAGAATTCCATAACTGTAATTTGTTGTTGTTGACTATTTTTATTCATTCATGTGATCTTAATTCTCTTGTACTAATACAAGATCACATCCTCAATAATGAATATGGAATTTTTCTGATATTTACAAAATTATTCAAACAATAATTAAACAATCTAAATATAACAATAATAATAAACCATTGTATTTATTTATTCACAGAAAAAAAAAATGTCTTTACATGATTTTAGGACACACTCCTAACAGGTTTTTGTTATGAATATAATATTGCATGTGAAATTATTCATTGTAAGTTTATGATTGATTTATGTATGAATTGCTGTGTATTTTCCTTACTGGGCTTAGAAGCTCATTCCTTTCTTTTATTTTTGCAGAATAAGTTAACCTTAGATGAACGATGGCGAGCAGATTCCAAATAGCAGGACTGGTGTGAATATGTGGGGGTCGTATAGCCGCATGTTATTTTCTTGGGAAATTATGAACTTTATGATTTAATGTTTCCTAGTTTTAATTTTATTTTATTGTAAAGACTATTATTTATTTTTCTTAAACCCGGGTTATGTTTATTTTAAATTATAAATAAAGAAGACAACATTTTTTACGATTTATTACGCTTATTTTTCAACATCTTTATTTACTACAATTAAAGCTAGAATTTAGGGTGTTACAAAGCATAAGGCTATTAATAGTGCTAAGCAAGAACAATGGGAAAAGATAAGTAATCAGATAGAGGTGTGTGAGACATTACTGTTTTTATCACCATGAATTTTGGGTTCATTCTTTTAAGTATACCTTAGAATTTTGATTTATGCTTTGTAGTGTTATCACTAAGGTAAAGTTCAAACCCAAAAGATACTTTACTTTATGCACTAATATCGTTGGCCAGAGAAGTGAGGATGTATTTAACCAAGTGGGGGAATGTTGTGTTAGGAATTGTGCCCTTAAAGAAATTGTAGTAGACAATGGTCTCAATGAAATAAATAAATGAATTGAATTATTGTATATATGTAGCTTATGTACTATATTATTGCTAATAATATTAAGTAAATATCAGAAAATTCTCAAGTTCACCTATGTCGTCTCAATCTCATATTGGTATGAGAGGATCGAGATTAAGATAATGAACTTAAAAAGTTCGTTGTAAAATAAAGTTATGAAATCTTTAGATTAATTACTATTAGTACGGTCCACTAGTATTATGAATACATGTGACCTATATCCGGGTTAATAGTGTAGTAGGACACTTTAGTGGAGGTACTTTGCATGCTGAGAGTATGTAGAACTGGACCAGATGTGATTTAATAATATTTATTTAAATACAGTTTCATAGTATTATAAAACACATCAACTGATGATCATATACAAACTGATCTTAATCCTGCAGTTACTATGAACTCCTATATATGTCACTTGATCCTTTGATTCATGTGTTACGGTTTGTCATAATGATCAGGCTAAGAACTATTGTTTTGGGGACTCAATGATGTATATGGCTGGGGACATAGCTTAACAAATATGGAATATATACCTTCTTATAAATTGAATGATGATTCCCTATTGAGTTGACTTTTGGAACTGGAAATGTTATTGATGTCAAATTCATAATCAAATTATGAATTAACCTTCACTAGTAAAGTCAATGGTACACTAGGAATCAATATATAATTAAAAGGGTAAAACGGTAATTTTATTCCCATTTAATTATGAATCACCAATAGAAGATTAATTTGTATGTAATGATTATATCAATGGACACTTTATGGTTACAATAAAGTATTCAGTAAATATATGTCTTTAATTCTCAAGAGTTCAGTCTCATATTTATAGTGGAATAATCATGAGATTAATAAATATGATTATTGAATCAAAGAGTTTTGGTTAATAATCTTTTATTTATTGAAGCTTTGAATTATTGGTTCATAGGTCCCTGAGGTGGTTCTATCAACACTAATCAATGTAAGAGTTGATACAAGGGTTAAACTTTGAATGGGCTATTCGAGAGAATATTTTTTCTTCGGGATAAATGTGCAATTATGTGATAATTGAAGTTGCACAATTTATTATTGCATTTGTGCAATTTTTGAAATTGTGTGGAAATAGAGAAAATTGATTTTATTCAATTATATTTATTTAAGTGTGAATAAATAAATATGGATAATTAAAAAAAAATTATTATTATTATATTTATTTAATTAATAATAAGATGATAATGGAAATTAAAATTTTGAATTCTGAATTTGAAATTCAAGTTGTTATCTTTTTCCTTAAAAAGATGATAACTGATTTGGATATCTAATTATTAATTAATTAAAATAAAAACACATGAAAAAATCAATATCCTATTTTTCAAGGATAGGCCACTTGCATAGGGATCCCATTTTTATTTTTATTTTTATTTAATTAATTAAACATTTTAAAAGGAGTTTTAAAACGGAATATTACATTTTTGTCCATTATCATTATTATTATTATAAAAGATGATTGATTTTCTTTATTAATATTATTATGGTAATAATGCCAATATATTCTATATGATAGAAAATAGAAAAAAGAAATCTGATCAAGTTTTTATGGAGAAGAAAAACTATCGTCTGTTTCACAAAAGCAAAACCTATTCTCTCTAACCTATAATCAAAAGTCTCATGTGTTGAGAATACTTTTGATTCACAAAATTGATCATTGTTCTCTATGTGCCCACCCACATCTTGAGGTGTAGAGAACGTCTTGGAAGATCTAGGTGTGAGTACTCAAGCAAGGATAGGAAGATCGAAATACATACGAAAAACATTCAAGGATTCTTGATAGGCTACAAGAGGTAAATCATTTCGTATTATTTTTCATATACACATTATATATATATTGATTAATATATTTCATATTAAAAGATCCTAATATAAAGATTGTTTATATGAAAAAAATTTGTTGTATATACCATTAACACAATTTCCGCTGCACACTAGGAACCGTTCCTAACATGTTGAAATAGGTTAAATACATGGTGAAATTTTTTAGGCATGAAGAGGTGGTAAATAATAAAGATTTCACAAAAGTCAATATGTGAAAGTTGACTTTCAGTATATGCATTTATAAATCAACTTTTTGGGTCGAAAATGTTTATTTGGAGTACATAAGAGTACCCAAGAAGTTTGGGAGCATTTTTAGGTGTTTTGAGACAAGTAATGGAGTGCCAAAACATAGCCATCGGCATTGCGTCACCCCCTAGGAGGCGACACATCGCCAAAAGCTTGAAACCCTAGGCTTAGACGGACCAGGCGAGCATCACCTATTATTCGGAGATGTGTCGCCTGGTCTATTACAGAAAGTTCGTACAGTTACGTAAATAACCTAAAAAACTTAAATTTTAAATGCTCTAATCTTATTGGTTGAGCCTAATGAGGGTATTATACTATCTAAGGGGTTTATACAAGTTAATTGGTGAATTGATCACTTACCCCCCTCTCTCTCTCTCTCTCTAAAAGAAGAACTCTCTCTAGCTCCAAGATTACTAGTTTTTTCCAAGATCTTCATCAAGAAAGTTTGGCTTGTATGAAGGGTCAAGGCTTGTGTTTCCCAATCTCATTCCATTGTTGTAGCTTCATGCATTTCCATAGAGAAGGCTAGGAATATAGTTTGTTGGACAACAAGTCTTCATTTTTGTCAAGCCTTGCAACTGTTGTGTTTCACATAAAATAATAGCTTGTTTTTTTATGTTCCTAGGGTTTGTTCTTCAAGGAAGGTCCACTCTAAACTCTTATCTCATTTTATTATGTGATTTGTGTTTAACTACTCTCAAAGGTTGATTTACTTGTATCTTTTATCATGAATTGTATCACAAACCAAAGGTTATCTATAGCCTAATCCCCAATAGTTATCGAGATTGGATATTCCCCCAGAGTTACTAGGAGCTCGATAGCTCCTTAACTGGCTATCCCTTCTATTGAAAATCCATAAAGGGTTGTTGCACAAGCTTTAAAATCTCAGACTGACAGGCCCATTTTTTCCAACGTCGCTTTATATAGGATATTCACCGAGCTCCCGTTATCAATCGGTACTTGGTGGACCCTCTTATTGGCAAGATGGATAATTATGACTAATGGGTAATTATGGGGGAATTGTACATGAGAGGCATTTTCTTCTGTAAAAGTTATTGGTTGGGATTCAACCCTTTGTTGCTTTTGAGCTCGTGGCTCTGAAACATAGGGTGATTCGTGTTCAATTTTTAGCTCATGAACATATCTTTTTTGAGCATTCTTGCTCGTTCTGGCTATATGGGGCCCTCTACAGATGGTTATTACATTATCTCCATCAATCGGAGGTGGTCGGTTATCTTCTCGAGCAGGAGATGTTGTGACCTGAGGTGGGGGCGCAGGTTGGGCTGGTGCCACTCTTTGGCTCTGTGGAGCCTACCCCTAGTTATTGCCTTTATTTCGGATATACTGCCCAAGGTGTCCTCTCAAGATCAAACCCTCAATCTCTTCCTTCAATTGTTTGCATTCCTTAGTCATGTGGTCGATGTCTCTGTGGAATCGACAGTACTTATTTTGATCTCATTTGGCGCATTGATTGTGCATCGGTTCAAGTCGCAGAACGGGACCTATTCTCATTGGCCACATAGATGTTTTCTCGAGTCTTTATTAGCTTGGTGTACATATTATAGAAGAATATATATTTATCTCCCTTATTTTTCTTACTCCCTTCTGCCTCAGGAGTATTTCCTTCATTCTTCTTCCGTTTGGAAAGTTATCACCAGAGGATGGTGCAGTGGCTGGTGTTACCGAGCTCGAAGCAAAGTCAATGTTTGTTGTTGTAGTTATTGGGGCAGGAGGCACTAGCTGCAATGCTGACCTAGCCTTTTCTACATTGATAAACCTCTGAGCTCGTAGGGTAAACTCTGCTATAGAATGAACTGGCTTTCACTGCAAGTAATCCCAAAGGGGGCTTGATGGCAGGATTCCAGCTCGAATCGCCATTAGATGGATGTTGTCATCAACATCTTGGGCTCGAGCAGCCTCTATATTGAATCTTCTGAGATATTTGTTTAGTGATTCTCCTTGTTGTTGTTTAATGTTTGTCGAGGATGATGCTTCAGGCTTGATGCTCTTCACAGCTCAGACTTGCTTTTTAAAATCCTTTGACAATTGCTCCCATGATGAGATAAAATGCCTCTATAATTTATCAAACCAGCTTTTTGCTGCTCTTGATAACGTAGTTGGGAAAAGCATGCACCTAAGCTCGAGACCCACATTACTGGCTCTCATTAATGTATGAAAAGTGCTTAAGTGGCTACTAGGGTCAGAGTTTCCATCGTAAGGTGACACATGTAGTATTTTGAAACCATTCGAGAAAGGTGTACTCGAAATATGAATGGCAAAGGGCTCGAGCTCCTCATTTGAGTGATATGCTTTCTCCTTGTTTTTCCCTTCCTGTAGGAGCCTGAACTGCTCCTCGAGTGTGTTTATTCATTCCTGAACAGGATCTATCGAAGGCGGAGCCTGCACTATTGGGAGCTAGTTATTATTCAAAGGAACTCCAACTCCTTGTTGTATTATCAGGTTGTAATTATTCTCATAAACATTTTGTAATGGATCTCTCTGGGCATTTAAGTGTGCCCTCATATCTGGGTTTGGCTGGTTGTACTGCCCCTAGTTATGATTTAGATGATCCCGGAGATCGAATCCATTTTTTGGATAATTTTTGTAGTACTTAGGCTCGGTATTGTACACACTTACCGACCTACTGATATCATGGTTGTCTTCAAGAAAATTTACTGTCCTTTTCTGCTAGTGGTGTTAAGCATAATTTTGAGGTGGAATATCCACGTGTACCCTGATCCAAATGGCCCAGGATCTCGATAACTAACTTTCTGAAGGATGGGGTTGTCTCGGCTGTCTTGTCTCTTGGTTTGCTCCCATTGGGACCTCGCGGCCATCCCTTTGTCCGGGCCTGGTCCAGAGATTTTTGTCTCAATTGGCACTTCTTGCACTTCGAGCTGGCCTTTCTAGTCTCCCCTCGCCAGTTCTAGGTTCACCTGGGGCCTGCTGCGGTACGTCTTGAACTGGTGATGGATGTCTAATAGGAGAAGTAGGATGCCTGATCAGAGATGGTGGCAGTCTTTCATTTTTCAAGGGTGGCCTCGTAGGTTCTACGTTATTATTTTGAGTTGCATGTGGGCCAGTTGGGTTATTCCTAGTATTGGCAGAAGCTTCCCTCTCTTGGCTCAGATGTGGGGGATTTTGAGATGAAACCCTTGGCTTGGTAGCTCTAGTATTTACCCTAGTTCCTCCTTCCTGGTTATGTTGAGCTCTTTGCTTAGCCATTCGAGTCGCGGTACTACCCCAAGGATGTCCCCTAGTCCTTCGTGGGGGTGCTTAGCCTTCAGCTGCCCTTCTTACCATTTCTTCGTTCAGTCGAGTGGCTTCAGCTAGCCTCTCTCGCAACCTTTGGTTCTCCAACTCCACCATTTGGACATACCTCTCAGGATTATAGTAATCTTGACATGGTGCCCTGGAACATTGGAAAGGATCTCGCGGTGTTGAGAAAGCACTTCCTTCATCTGAAGTTCGGTCTTCATTCATTGGTTACTTGCCAGCTCGTTGGGGGTGTTCCCCAGTTCGCAGGGTATTTTCCTCTGAGATTCTGGGTAGTGGTCGTCCACTTCTAGATACATGGATGTTTCCAATGGGTGCAACCATTTTTGTGATGAACACAAATTTGGATGGGAGATTTGAAAGAATACTTAATGCTCTCAATGAAAGCACCAAATTGTTGATGACATTTTTTGTCAACCAAAAACTAATCAGAGGAATTAATCTTATTTCAAAGATTAAGGAAAAAAAGAAATGAACAGAGATTTTTTATGTGGTTTAGTAGTTAAATCTACCTAGTCCACGAGTCACTATTATTCAAGTGATATGCGTTAAAGCCTAAAGGCAATTTCACAGAGTTTTTCAGTACAGAAATTGTGCATGCTTTACAAATAAAATGTCCCAGTATTTATAGGCTGGGTTCAGATACTACTTCCCATGTTTTTAGGGAAGTTACAATAATGTATAATTTAAATTTAAAATACAAACAATTATTTGAAATAATAATGGGATTTTACAATTATATACCTATAATATAAAATATTTACAAAAATCACATACAAAATTTTATTTACAAAATTACCTTGTCATGTCATCAAAAAATACTGAATTCTAAAATTAATATAACTGAATTTGAAACTTTTCCGAAATCCCGATTTTCCTGTTTTTCTGGGTTTAAAAAAGTGACATTTTCGTTACTTAAATGTTAATAAGTTACCAATTAGTTACTTTTTTTCATGAAATTTTTTATTTTTATAGCATACTATTTTGTATACATTTTGATTACCTCTAATACTTATTTTTTGAAACTTTTTTATCTTAAGACATTGATTAGTCATTTTGAAGTTATATTATGATGTCTTATTACTTAAGATACTTTTACATTGCCGATTAGTCATTTTTTAGAAACTAATGAGATACAATAAAATATAAAAAATTACTATATAGCTTATTATTAAAAGTTACTTTTAGTATACTATATAGTAATTTTTTTATATTCTATTTAAAAGTTACCAAATAATATCCTAAAGAATCTATTTTAAAAAACTTACTTGGAATATTTTTAAATAAATTTAAGTTGTTTAGAATACAATATAGTATCTTTTAAATGTAAAATAAGAATACAAATTTTAGTGCATTAAATTTTGATCAAGTTTAAAATTTTCAGTATAAAAAGAAACTTAAAGGTTCCTTTTTATTCTGGTCATCTTCTCCGACAACGGCCAAAAAACATATGTTTCCCACATATCAAAATGATCAACTTGAAGAGTAGGTCGCGATGGTACCACTTCTGAGCCCAACCAACTAGTGGTGTGGCTGGAATTTTATTTTTAAGTTTTGGAGAAGAGAGAGAAA
Source organism: Humulus lupulus (assembly GCF_963169125.1). Taxonomy (NCBI): domain Eukaryota; kingdom Viridiplantae; phylum Streptophyta; class Magnoliopsida; order Rosales; family Cannabaceae; genus Humulus; species Humulus lupulus. Next base: position 202,975,433 of record NC_084793.1, read on the forward strand.
AGAAAAATGTATAGATTTGAAGAAAGAGAAAAAAAAAACTTGTTTTAAGGTATAGATTACGGTATATGTGTAAATAATTATTTATATGTGGTTTTTATAAAAAAAATCAAATCATGTTGAATGATGTAATTAATCCAATAATAATATCCCATGAAAATAGAATTAATTAAACGATTCTATAACTAAGCCCAGGATTATAGGCTTATATTCATAACTGCTTGTTGTCCACTATGAAAGCGCTTTCGAGCCTACACCATGGTTCGAGCTGACAATTACAATGTTATTCACATCACCATCCTTCGGGCTTTCGAGGTCGGCCTTTGGGTTGATTCTCTCCCCACAAGCTAACCCCTTCTCTCGAGTCATGCTAATGACGTGGCATCAGGGTTGATGACACTTGTATAAGTTTATATGTTCATCTTACCGATTCATTCAGTCATTATCTTTGCAAGCCTACATTTTGAGATTAAATAAATATGTCTCAAATTTTGGGGTGTAACAAATTTTTTATCATTAACTTGGGAATTGTAGTATCTTGTCACCCGTTGTTGATAAGTTACATTTCGGAGCTGCGACTCCTCCCTTTTTTCCTTGAGGATATCTATTTTTTTGTGATGAGATCATTGTTTTGATTTTGATCATAGAACTCTCTTCTATGGGATGCGATGTTGACTTTAACAGGTAACATTGCTTCATTTCCATAAGCAAGGGAAAATGGAGTGTGTCATAAGGATGTCTGAGTTGTCTGATAAGTCCATAAGACTTGTGGAAGCTCGTTAGCCCATTGTCTTTTTGCTTCCTCCAAACGTTTCTTGATCAAGCTCTTTAATGTTTTATTTACTTCTTCGACTCGAACATTAGCTTGAGGATGTGCAACTGAGGATAAACTTTTGATTATGCCATTTTTCTCGCAAAAATCTATGAATACATTGTTGTCGAACTGTGTTCCATTATCTAAGATGATTTTTCTCGGGAGGCCATACCTACAAACTAAGTTTTTTATCACAAAGTCTAAACACATTTTTTGAGGTTATTGTTGCTAACGACTCAGCCTCTATCTACTTCATGAAATAGTCAATAGCTACTACAACATATCACACTCCTCCCCGACTAGTTGGTAGTGATCCGATGAGGTCATTTCCCCAAACTACGAACGACCACAGTGGGGTCATCATTATGAACTCAACGGGTGGTGCCTGAACTATTGTAGAAAACCTTTGACATTTATCATATTTCTTAATGAACTAATGTGAGTCTTCATTTATCGTTGGCCAAAAGTAGCATTGTCAGATAACTTTCTTCTCAAGGCTTTGCCCCCCAGCGTGGTCCCCACAAAACCCTTCATGGATTTCTTTTGATAATTGATGTGATTCTTTGGGAGTTACACACCTTAAGAGAGGCAACGTGGTCTGAGCAAATTTACACGCATAAGCTCTTCGCAAGCTGAAATAATAAGTACAATTTGAGCTGAATCTCTGTTGACTAAATGACAAATATTGACTAGTGTCGGTGAGTTGTTATCTTACCTTTGTTGATTTTTTTAGTCACCACAACCTGCACGTTGAATTTCTACTCATGGAGATTTAATGATCGCTCGTCGAGCTGATGACGAGGAATAAATCATGATTTGATTTATCCTTCTCGAAAATTGGGTATAATAGTTTGATTATCCTAAACTTTATTTTGGCAAGTTGGTCCCAATTTTTTTTCTTCGCAAATTTGTCCCTAAACTTTTTATCTGTTGGCACAATTTGTCCATTTAACGTTGTAGGGAGTAATTTTCCAACAAATAGAAAGTTTAGGGACGAATTTTCCAAAAAAAAAGTTTGGGGATCAAGTTGTCAAAACATATAAAGTTTAGGGAACTGCCATAAAAATAAGTCAAGTTTTTACATGGGTAAAATTCACCTAGTGCATGTTGACATAGAATTTTTTTCAACTTAATAGAAGAGTCGACGAAATTTCAATTTGCTAGTTAGGAATTTATTTAATTAATTATAATTATTATTTATTTTCTTTCATTCTTTAGGGTTTTAAAATTGTGTTTAATACAATTATATTGTTATTGTATTTTAGTTTTTAAAATTTTAGGTTTTAGGTTTTTTATATATTAATATAGTTTTTGTTTTTAATTATAGGGTTTTTAAACAAATATTTTATTAAAAATATTCAAAATAATTATTCTATTTAATGAAGTATTTTAAGGACAAGGATTAACAAACACAACTAAATATTAAATATTACGGTTAGATGGTTTTGGGACAAGTTTCTTAAATTTATATAAATATTAGGTAAAAGCAACATGCATTGCACGTTTACTTAATTTTATTTAGAAAATGTATTAATTTATTTATACTATATTTTTTTTATTTTCATATAAATTTTAAATAAATAAACAACATCATATATTATAAAAGAATTACATAAACATATGAAAAAAAATTAAACCAAAATATTATCTATAGTTTTAATATATGATAATTTTATTTTAAAAATAATTATTAAAAAATCGTTAAACAAAAATTCGCTAGATACACACTTTTTATATATAGAGATATAGTGCATTATAGTCTTAAAATTAAATATTTTTCTAATTATTTTAGAAAAATGCCTATGAATTATAATATAATAAAATATTAAAAAAATTCTAAATTAAAACTATTAATTAAAAAAAAATTATTTGATCAAATTTTAATTATTTTATTTAAAAAAAATTAAATCCAACAAAAAGTTATATATAAATATGTATTACTTAATTACTCGCTATAACAGTTAAAAAAAGTAATTTCTCAACAAAAAGAAATAAACGGCAAAATAAGAAAATATGTATATTTATGTCTTATTTTATTATTACATATATGTTTGGATATACAAAATATGTTAAATGACAAAAATAAATATTTAATAAAAGAAAAAAATAATAAACTTTAGCACATAAATATTTTTCAGTTATTGTTTTGAAAACATAATTGATAGAGTAATTTAAATAATTTAATAAGAAATTTTAAAATATGTGATGATAAATTATTATTGCTCATTTATTATTACTGTTGACCTGTGAAATTGGCCAATAGTCGTATGTACGGTATATGACACATTTTGATTGAGATAAATATAAATATAACATAAAGTACAAATATCTAAACAAACACACAGAAATTTATAGTGATTCAGCCCTGTTCTGATGAACAATAATAACCTAATTCACTTAGTCTTTAGTATTGGATCACTCGATTGACAATTACAAAAATGAACTGAAGAGTTCACTCGTCACAAATTTGCCCAGAGTTTTCTCTCCAAAAAATATCTGTCCAAAGATCCCCCCATTTATGAAGCCCTGGGTCCTTTATTTATAGTACCCAGGGGCTGTTACATGATCAGTAATACTAGGGATTATGGTTTGGTACAAGATCATTGAGGAGCGGAGATACGTGTCCACTTCCCCGTGACTATGAGATCGAGGGTCTTCTCGTTGTTTCTTTGGATCATGGTTGATGATACACGATTAAAACCTTCAGGAAATCGCTAAGTCTTGGTTAGTCTATGAGACTTGGGTGCTAGGCCTGTTGATCTTTTGAGTGCTAGGCCTACTGATCTTCTGGGTGCTAGGCCTATTGATCTTCTGGATGCTAGGTCTCTTGATTTCAGCTTGAACGAGTGTGCACTTTATCCAGCGAAGTGTATTTTGAAGTTTAGGCCGACCACCCTATGAAGAATAGGGTGGGCCGACCACATCATGCAGTCCCTGAGCATGCCATGCCGACCATCCCTAGGGGTTGGGGTCAGGCCGACCACCCCTAGGGGCTAGGGCCAGGCCAACCACCTCTAGGAGGTTTAGGCATGGTCGACTTCCCTATAGGTCCTGGACCTATCCATTTTTGTTCATCAGTCTTTTTCAATACTATGTCATTTTTCCATGACTTATGATGCCACGTGCCGCTTTCTCATTCGCCACATCATCTCTTGAATTTTGAGGGATAACATTTTCCCCCCAAGTTTATCGTACTATGTTCAACATTACGGTAAACTTGATCTGGCTCGAGAAACATATCGTAGCAATACTCTAAGAGCAAAGTCCCTCGGGGGGAGTCAAAGGGTATTTTAGGTATTTAACATAGCATCGGGTTATTGGGAAATGGGAATGAATAATTGAGGATATATTTGGAGTTAGTGACATTAGGAGGTAATACCGAGGATTTTGACCATTTTGCCCTCGGGGACGTTTTTGGTACCTCGAGCCTCGAGATTAGCTTAAGTTACTTAAGCCTTAAAGAAACAAAACAAAAAACATATCAAACACTTCTAGCAGCTCACTCAACCGACCTTCTCTCTCTCCCTCATTCTCTTTCTTGTTCTAAGTGAATAGCTTGAGGAAACCAATAGATTTTGTTGGCTAAAAACTTGGAGATTGAAGGCTTGAACTTGGGAATTGGATTAGCTACAGTTAGGGGAACTTAAATCACAGTTGGGGTAAGGTTCTAACCTTTGTTTTTACTGAATTTTGTTATAGGTTTTTGTGTTCTTGAGCTTGTAGCTCAAATGTTGGATTATGAGATTTTCATCCAGTTTTAGTTGGGTTTCGTTGCCAGGAGGATGTTAAATATGTTATGAGGATTAAATTGTTGTTTTAGGGTGGAATTGGGGTAGTTTTGATTGAGTTTGGCTGGAGAAAATGGAGGAATTCTGGGTTCGCAGGGTCAAGTCACGGCCCTATTCTTGGGGCGTCGCGATCCAACCGAACCCAGGGCCCTTGGGAGCTTCTGTCTGAGAGGCGCGCCGCAACCCTCAAGGGTAGGTCGCGGGCCGTGTCCCGTTTCCAAGAGGAAGGGGGCCTTTGACTTGAGGGGCGCGCCACGACCCTCAAGGGCAGGTCGCAGCCCACCTAGGCTGTTTTGGCCACAGTGCGTTTTAAGAGACGGGGATTTATTCCTAAGGGTTTGGGATCGATTCTACTACCTAGTTTAGTAGAATTCAAGGTCCCAGAGGATAAGACTCGGTCTGGAAGCCTTTAATTGCTTGTTATTGACGAAAGCCTATATTATGGTTGTGACTAGGTTATCACTAGAGGGCTCAGAACCGGGATCTTGCTCGAGGGTCGTTCTTATTTTACGTTATACTCGGACCTGAGGTAAGAAAACTGCACCCAATACGTGATGTATATGTGATTAGGGCTTGGCCCGATTTTTTACTATAATTATGAATAGGGATTGGGCCCATGAGAATGAACATGTTTAAGTTATCATTTCGCTTGTTGATTAAACATACTTGAATACTATGTACCTAATTAAGTGTTACATGACTATTCACATAATTTGCGTAGCTATGACTTGGCCCCGTTAAGGAGCATGGTTATCACTATTTTTGTGATTACTTGATGATGTTATGTGATTAATATGTATGCGTACTTGTATTGTCTAAAGTATGCTTATCTATATCTGATTTTGTATCTATATCTGAATACCAAGTTCAAGGCTTGACTTATTAGGCAAAGACACCAATAGCGTGTTGCGCGTTGGTCGAAAGGCTTAGGCCCAAATCAGCAACGTACTATTACGTTGGCCCGACCCAATGGTTGTTTGAAAACAAAAGTGTTTGGCTAGCTCTATGGATAGTTACCCAGAACAAAGGGAGAGGGCCCTAGGTGACTCTATGGTCACATAGCTAGGGCATAGGGCCCCATGGTTGACTCTATGGTCAACTATTTAGGGCTGCGGCCCCCAATGGTCGAATGACCATTTATTTATAATTGTATGCATGTGTAAGTAGGTTATTACTGCTGGGAATGTTAGATAAGTATATGGAAATTTGTATTTTCTATTCATGCACATGTTTAAGTTTTCTTGCTGAGCCTTGGCTCACGGGTGCTATGTGGTGCAGGTAAGGAAAAAAGAAAGCTTTACCAACCATGAGTTGGAGAGCTTTGGTGGTGGCGTGTACATATGCGATTGCTAGTCCACCACGGCCGAGGATATCTCAGAGGAACTAGGGTTGTAGCCCTAATTTTGCCGGTTAGGTCGGCCGATTGTACTTTTTATGTATATACACCCTTTTAAACATTTGTTTGTAATATTTTGGGATCCCATGTATGTATGAAACTTTTTAAATAAAAAGTCAACAGTTCATTTGACCAAAAACCTTAGTTACACGTTTATAACCAAATGACTTGATTAGCAAGTCTGACTCAATTTAAAGTACACCATGTAACGTTACAACTTGGTATTAGAGCTGCCAATGTTTAAGTGCTCCTGAAGAATGGTCGGGCATGTACACTCGCCACTGAAGACAAGCTCGACTCAGGGTTCGGTAACTATTATATGGTTATGTGCTTAATTGCTTAAATATGATATAAATGCCTTATTTGCGTGCCTGTTTAGGAAGCTGAGATAATCTGATAAGGCCTGGCCCTTGACTGTTGCATGAAGGATAAAGAACGTGCTTATTAGCATTGTTACTGCTTGTGAATGCAAAGGAACCGCTTATTAGCGTTATTATGTGGACATGCAGGTCAAGATACACTTATTAGCGTTATTAATTACATATAGGCCAGGAAATGTTTATTAGCACTATTAACACTAGAAGGGATTAAAGAACATGCTTATTAGCATTGTTATACTTGTGTAAATATCATAATATGTTTATGTGCATCGTTAATTGCTTATGAATGCTAGAAATGCTTATTAGCATTATTATTTGCTGATGAATATTAGGAAGTCCTTATTAGCACCATGAATGAGTAAATTATGGGTTGGCATGCTTATTAGCATTGCATTTGTTTGGCTATCTGTTTGATCTTGGACCGTCAGGCGGCAAGAGGTATAGTTATTACTTACCTAACAGTCGATTTGATCACTGCAAAGTGGGTTAGATATCAGTATGAATCCTCGAATGTCAGAAAGGTTGGCTGGCCAAGAGATATAGGCCATAGAAGGGATGACCAGGGCCAAGCTCCAGCGCCAGCTCCAGAAAACTGGCAACAAGTGCTTGCTGGTATGCAAGCAAGATTAGAGAGGTAGGAAGAAGAGATTCACCTCTTAAGACAGCAATAAGTTCCAGCAGGGAACCCACAGCCCGCAGTACCGGCAGTGATACAGCCAGAGGTACCAGCGGTAGTGCAGCCCCAGGCAGGGGGAGATAAATGGGAACCCCTATTTGAGAGGTTCAGGAAACAACACCCTCCAATATTTTAGGGCAACTTAGATCCATTGAAGGCTGAGCAGTGGATGACCATAACCATCCTGGATTTTATGAGGGTAGATGGTAATGAGAGAGTGGCTTGTGCCACTTACATGTTTTGGGAGGATGCCCGAATAAGGTGGGAGGTGGTATCCCAGAACAAAGCAATAAACACCATGGAATGGGAAGAGTTCATAACTTTGTTTAATGAGAAGTACTACAACGACGCAGTTAAAGCTGTGAAGGCTGAAGAGTTCAGCAAGTTACTTCAGGATAACATGACAGTAACTGACTACGCCTTGAAGTTTAATGGATTGGAAAAGTTTGCCGAGGACCTGGTGCCCACTGATGGGACTAGAAGAGAGAGTTTTCTCTAGGGGCCACAACCTATGATAGCCTGGGATGTTTGTATTACTACTGTGCTAGGATTGATCACCTATGCACAGACTGTGGAGAAGGCGCTTACAACTGAGAGCGTAGAGAACAAGATCTGGCGTGAGAATACGGCCAGAAGGGATTCTAGGAGGCCGGGACCTCCATTTAAAGGATTTTGTAGGGGTGGAGGCCCCAATGACCAAAAGAGAAAGACTCCAGATACAATTTCAGCTCCAGGGCCAGATAGGAGGCCACAGGGCATACATATGGGTTGCCAGGGTGGCGGTGAGACCTGGAGAGCATTCCTAGAGTGTACCCGGTGCAGGAGGTGCCATATTGAGGAGTGCTAGGTGAAGTCCTTTTTTCTTCTGGTAGTGTGGGGCATTTGAAGAAGGACTGGCCGAGAGCCAGAAAGGAAGAGCCCAAGAAGGTGGACAACCTGATGCCAACTCGGGTGTTCACCTTGATCCAGGCAGAGGCTGAGGCTAGTCCCTCGGTGGTTACAGGTCAGTTTTCTAGTGCTGGAACCTTCTATACTATTTTGATTGATTCGGGTGCTACACACTCTTTTGTTGCTAATAGGATTATAGATGGATTGTGTAGACCATGTGACTTTTATCATGTGGGATTTTATACTATGTTGCCTACTGGGGAGTTAGTGGTTTCCAGGAGATGGGTTAGATCACTACCAGTTACAGTGGATGGCAGGGAATTGTTAGTTGACTTGGTGGAATTAGTGATGACTGATTTTGATATAATTCTGGGTATGGATTGGCTAGAAAAGTATAGGGCAACGATAGATTGCAAGAAGAAGATGGTAACCTTTGAGCCTGAGGGTGATGACCCCTTTGTATTCGTTGGCACTGTGCATGGACCCCGTATACCTATGATATATGTACGTAGAGCTAGAGACCTATTTTAGGGGGGATGCATATGGTTCTTAGCTAGCATGGTGGATACCACTGTAACGACCCAGATTTTCAAGACTCGATAATGCGGAAATATAAATGTTTTCATTTAACAAAATGTCTCAAAAACCCATAGAAAAAAAAACCTTTTAAAAAGTCGTATGGCCATACTTCACATTTAGTTACAAACATGTTTTATAAAGAGTAGAGTGAGCCTAGTTTAGGAAAATTACACAACATTTCCAAAAATAAAACGGCTTCCCAAAAGGTCGGTCCACATGTTCATTTGCAAGGAAGACTCCAGCACTCACTGCTCTGCCCTGCCCTTGCCCTTACCTACAACATGAAACAACTAGGTAAGCGAAAACGCTTAGTAAGATCAACTTTCAAACAAAGCAGGTAGAGAAATAGGGATCCGGACCCATCCGGACCCTACACAATCAATTTCAAGAACGCTAAAGCGTCCTGGCAAACTTATGGTCATGCCTGATAACCAATGATAAACTAATTCATAACTAGATAAAAATCCTGCACTCAGAAAAATCCCAGAACAAGCAGATATATTATATCACAGCTAATTCTTATCAACAATTATATCCCTGCACTCAGAAAATCCCAGAGCAAGCAGATATATTATATCACAATATAATTCGAGACCAACGCTCGACAATTTCCAACAATTCAGGTGTAACGCGCCCTCCAACATAATTGCTAATCTGTAAAAGAGAACCGAGTCTCCACACTAAGATCTAGCCAATAAATATTCTCATCAAGGGTAACTATCGTGTTACCCAGGGCATCACTACTTATCCAAGAGTGTAATCCAATTTACACGGTTTTACAGAGACATCTATGTTAATCAGTGGTGCTGGTGAGCAGTTGCCCCTAGGGTGTTCAGCCTCACTCTATCTTGGCAACCCCTAGTATCTCTAGGCACTCTCACTGAATGGCCAATATTCACGGCTGCTATCCGGGAATAACTTATCAGAGCACTTTCTCGGATTCTAACCGTCCAGTGATTAAGTAAGCATGAGGGCCCCTAGGTCCCATTTATCTTGGCGCCCCTAGGTTTAACCAGCTTATCCTCATCTCATGGCCACTCGTCACGGTAATGAACCGGACATAAATAAAATCAAGCAGTGTGACGGGGATCAACCATCTAGGATATGACGGACTTCTACCGTTCATATTTTCTAAATCAGCACTCACTAGACTAACGTCTCTAAGCAACTTTCTATGATAGCCTATATATGTGCATGTATCCCTATACTAACATACAAGACAATAATCATTTCATGTTGCAGCCATACAATATAAGTTGACTTACTTGGAGTCCTTAGCGCTCAGCAGGTTTTCACCCTCCAACCTTCAGTCCAGTTACGCTTAGCCAATACTGTAGTTATCCATACAGTATACTCGGATTAATTATGGCACTCATAATTCATTATTATTATTTTGGGCAGTTTGGTCATTTTAATAAAAGTCATTTGTAAGGATTTATAATCCTTATTTGGTTTTAAACCTATTAAGGAAAGTCATACAAAATATTCGAGACTAAACCCTAAGTCTCGGGGAGACCTATCCTAAGGTCTCGATACCTAGGCTCTGGTATCACAATGGTATTTCCCCACAACCCGCTAAAAATCTTATTCTTTCAAGGTATCGCTATTAACTCGCACTTTCGACTAGTCGGTTAAAATATGTAAGATTTTAGCCGGTATTATATCTAGAAAATACAAATAAATTCCTTAATTATTTTTAAAGAAAATAAACTCTTTAAATTTTCCTTTTAGTTTTCTTAAGGTTTTAATATCTAAAAACCGATTTAAGAAAATTGCCTAATTTGTCTTAATTAGGAAAACCGTTATAAATTTCTCATGTTGACTAATTAATTTTCCAAAAGCAATTAATCAATTTTTACTTACTAGAAAAATAATTCATTTAATTATTTTATCAAAATATAGGGTTTTAAACCCTCTTTTAATTTATTAACTATTAATAAATTAAATCTCTTATTTTTAGAAAGAATAAAAACTCTTTAATAAAAATAATTCATTTAAACTCAAAGGGGTAATTTTAGTGAAAATATGATTTCAAGACTTACCAATTTATATCTTGAAATAAGCAAAATTTTACTTGTTACCTTATGTTCCAAAATCTCATTTTTACACTAAGTGTGAAAAACCTATTTTTCACATTTTTAACTACATACTTCGTTAGTTCATAACTTGAAATTTACTTACCCAATTGTTACCAAAATTTTCCAATTCCATTTTTGTTATGCCATTTAGGTCTTTGTAAAATCTTAGGTCAAAATGAGAATTTTTTATTGGTGAAATCATTTTCCAACAATGAGGTAAAAATTACCTTATTTTCAAGTCCTTATTTTTTCCAAACTTTGACAGTTAATAACTTTCAAACCGTTCAATATTTTCTTACGAAATTTTACAGTGGAATAATAGATTATGCCAGAAATATGTCCACAAAAGTTTAGAAAAAACTGGGTTCATTTTCCCTATACAGTGGCTGTCCAAACTTGGTTCCGAAAATAAGAATACGAAAAAACAGTTTTTTACCTAAACTTTGAAATAGCATAACTTACTCCTTTCTAAACATTTTTTTAGTGTTTCAAAAGCTCAATTTTATGTACTCAATCTCAAAAACATCACATTACAATTTAATTTTACAAAACCAATATACAGTGGCTGCTTGACCCCTTGGAAGTCACAGCTTAAAACATGTTTTGTTTTAGGGTATCCTACAAAACCCTTGGGGGTTTTGGTTCCCATTTTCAAAAATCAATACACATGCATCATAAAAATTATTAAACAACTAACATAACCTTATTAAATCACCAACAAGAAACTTTAAGCATTAAATATACAAAATAATGCTTAAAACTAAAAACCCTACAACAAAATCATCAAAATTAAACTTTTTTCCTCTTTGGTGTTCTTGCTTAAGGTTTGGACCTTCCTATTAGCTTTGGCTCCTCCAAAACCTTTCAAAAACCCTAACCAACTTCCCCCAACAACATAGGTAATTAGCTATTTGAAACTCTATGATTAAAACTTGACAAAAGTCTAGATTAATGAGACTTTACCTTAGGGAAAACCCTTCCTAGACCAAGACTTAGCTTCCAAGTTTCTTTGGTGTTCTTGGGGTTGAAAATGGAGAGAACACTTGAGAGAGTCTCCAAAAATCAGATGAGAGTGAATGAGAGAGTGTGGGGATCGGTTTGGAGGTTAGAATGGCTCACACAACTCTTCAAAATATCACAAAACACTTGAGTGCTTTTCTACCCACTTGCCCACTTGACTTCTTAATTAAATGGGAGTTAAACTTTATAAAATTGGGTTCACACCACTCTAAAATAGCACATGGCCGGCCACCCTTTGCCATATATGTGATCATTAATTTTTTTATTATTATATATATATATATATTTTTAAAGGTTAACAAAGGTTTCATAAGAAGAAAAGTCCAAATTGGCTTTTGACACCTTTTTTCACTCTTATTAAGTTTTAATCACCAAACTTAACATTAATTAATTAAATTTAATGACTCTCACATTTAAATTTAATTAATCACATAATAAAATTTAACCTAAGGTCCATTCATGGAATAAAATTCCTCATTTCGGCAAAATTAGGCATTTACGACAAAATGCCTTAAAATTTCCATTTTCTTTTAGGTTTATTATTTTTTACCAAACTTTAACTTTTATGAATGTATTTTATGCCCAAAATATAATTTCCATGATTTTTCGTTTTATTTTCCGAGATTTTTACCCGATCAGGGTTTTTGTGTCAGTCTAGGACCGAAAGTCTTATCTTGACTTTTAAAATCACAAAATTCATATTTTGGCTAGCAATAACTCATGGAATACTTACAAACAAAATATAATATTATTTAAAATAATATTCTTAACCCGGGGGAAAAATCCCGACCCGAGTCGTTTAAAGGTACCCAAAAACGTAGGACGTTACAACCACTCAGGCTGTAACGACCCAAATTCGCTAATAAGGCTTAAGGGCCTTGATTAGTATGCATGTAAGCCCTGATTAGGTCAGAAGGGCATAATCGTAATTTTGGCCAATTTCGGGCATAACTGTGTATATATATGTGATAACTGTTGAGACCACATTATTATGTGGATATATCTGTGATCTGTGACTCGAGACGATCCTAGTGAGCAGATTAGCGAAAAAGTCATGGCGGGGATTTATACCTGGCTCGGGGTGAGCCTGGGGGTATAAATGGGAATTTAGTGAGTATATTGGAGTCTATTTTGACATCGAGGAATATAATTGGTGATTAATTAGGTATCGGGAAGTAAGCGGGAAAATATTAGAGACACTCGAGGAATTAGCAGGAATCGAGTAAAATGACTAAAATGCCCCTAAGTGGATTAAAGGGTTTAGAATTAATAGGGAGGGCATTTTGGTCAATTGGCTTCTCAGAGATAAGTAAGTTAAGGCTTTATACTTAGTGGGAATTGTATAATAATATAGAAGTCTGAAGAAAGAAAAAAAAAAGAAAAGGAAGGGAAAACAGAACAGCTTTTCCTGGGTGGGTTTGTGGTTCTCTCACCATTTCTCTTCATTCTTCTTGGAGCAAAATTCAGAGGAGAGCTAGGTCAACTAAGCCATAAGGTTTCTGAGCTAAGCTTGAAGATTTGGCAAGGGTTTAGCAAGGATAGGCCATTTGCTTGAGGTAAGATCTTGTAGTTCCTTCAGTTCTGGTTTTGGTTTTACCTAAGATATCTAAGCTGTGTTGATGGGGAATTCTAGGGAAATTGGAGCCAAGGGTTGAGGAAGAGCAAGCTAAGGAGTCCTAGAGGCAACTTGAGGTCGAATTTCCATCAAAGGTATAAATTCTGAGCTTTTAACTTTGATGTTTTGACTGGTTTCTGCTGAGTTTTGAAGTCTAGAAGTGGCTATGGTGGATTTTGAGATTAGGGATGCATGTGCTTGGGTTTTGAGTATTTGGGGTGCTTGGGAAGAGTGGAGTGTGTTAATAAGCTTGTTTTTGAGTTTGGTGAAGGTTTGGAGAAGTTTTGGTTGAGTTTGGTTCGAGGAAATCGCAGGAAGGAAAATTGGGAGGTTGGCTGTCTGTGACTAGCGCTACACCGCTAGCCTTTGGGCGCTGTAGCGCTAGGCCATGCTTCCTGGGGGATTTTGCTTCTGCTTGTAGCGCTGTAGCGCCCTCCTAAGAGCGCTGTAGCGCTGCCCTGTTTCCATAAAGGGATTTTAGGGTTATTTGCAAGGGTTTTTGACCAAGAGTTCGGGGTTTGGTTCCACCACCTTATTTGGTGGAACTAGGACTTCCCAGGGGCTCAGGATTGGTCCCGAGGCTAGGTTTTGGACTTGATGTTTGGTGATGACTTTGACCTATGGTTTTGTTTAGGTGAGCGTTAGGGCTCGAGAGGGATCGTGCTCAAAGAGTCAAGTGATCAAAGCTAGCGAATCGAAAGGTAAGAAAACTGCACCCAGTTATATGTTTGTGATAGGACTAAGTGCTCCCGATATTTAAATTATGTCAATGATGGTATTATGCCATGGGACATGTGATAGCGGCCTAAGGGTGCTGTACACAATATTGGCGCACAGGGCGCGGCTTGGCCACTGGTAGCCAAGGACAGCTTAATATTCACTGAGCTCGGTTTAAGCGGGCTGGAGTCAGTGGGATAACGGAGGGTGCGGCCTGAGGGCGCTAACCCTAGTTATCATATGTGATTTGGTGTGAATTGATATGTTTAGTATGCTGAATACTTGACTATTCTGAATATTGATATGATTAAGAATATGTGATGCAATATGAGATGCTGAATTGTCTGTTGATTGCTTATGCTCTGTTGTTGTGTTTTCTTGCTGGGCCTTGGCTCACATGTGCTACGTGGTGCAGGTAAAGGCAAAGGGAAGTTGGACCAATCCTGAGATGGAGGGCTGCGGGGTGGAATGTACTGTTGGGTTTTATGCCCTTATAAAACCATGTCGGACATGTAGCACGATTTCATATTATCAATAAAAGTAGTAGAAATCATTTAGTTTAACAACTGTGTTGCTTGCTTGTTTTATTACATGATTATTGAAATAATACAAACATTTATAAAATCCCGAACATATGGATAGTTACAATTATAGTGACTAGGTCACAGTGGATTATAGTTGTAATTATATGTTCAAAAGAACGAGTCCTAAGATTAGATCAGTGCATTGGATTTTCACTGATTAGGCAATCTACGATATGATCTACTTACACATTCAGGGTGTGATGTCTTGTCCAAGGCTTCGACCAAGTAGATAAGATCGGATGTATTTAGTTACATCGGACTAGGACCGATATTGATTATTGATTGATAAATAAGTATCGTTGTTATCAAATCTAATCAATGTCACAACGTTGACCATATATTAAGTCGATCTTAATTCTGAGTGATAATATTCTGCTAATTATATTATTTAAATCTTTTGACTTGTTCGTTACCAGCTTACCCTACGGTCTAGCCCATACTTACATCTTGGAGATTTATTAGTGTAATTTAGTGGGAGTATTATTCATAGATACGAAATCTATAACTTCTGTATGAGAAGTGAAAACATGATTTCCTTAATTGCTTTGTTCAAAAGGTTAAATGATTGAGATCTCATTTCTGTGATTAAGTTCACAGAAATATCATTTATAAGGAACTTAGTGGGAGTTAAGGATAAAATACTGATGAGGGGTAAAACGGTAATTTGCACCCAGCTCATTAGTAATTCATCGATAGAGGATTGACTGATTGTAATGGTTATAACAATGGATAACGTATTTATGGTTTTGAAAATACGTTCTATGAATTTAAGAGTTCAATTCCGAGTCTATAGTGGAGTCACGAGGAATTAATAAGATAGTGAAATTATTCGTAAATAAATTCACGGTAACTTGTTGGAGCTTGATTTCATGGATCCATGGTCCCTGCATCACCTTTGAGTAAATCATCTAGAATGTCTCAATTAATTGATTTAATTATCAATTAGGATTTTTAAAGTTGACTAGGTCAATTTTGGAAAATTTACAGAGAAATGAGATTTAGATAATAAAAGAGAATCTTTGGGTAAATTTATTAATATTGATAAATTGGTATCAATATAAATAAATAATATTAAATCAAGTTTCAAATTATAATTAGTTAATTTGAATAAGGATTTAATTAATTAATTATAAATAAATAAATAAATAAATAAAAGGTTTTGAATTTAGGCCCAGTTGGGATTTAAATTCAAAACAAAGAGATTGGGCCCAAGTCCATTTATGGCAGCCCAAGGCTTTTATTTTTGTTTATTATTTTTAATTAATTTAAATTTAAATAAATCCCATTAAGTTGCCTATATAAGAAATATGATATCTAGGGTTTTAAGGAAGCAAGTCAGTCTCAGTTGATTTGGGTAAGTGAAAACCTAGACACTCTAATCCTTTCTTAGCCACATTCTCTTCTTCTTTTCTAGATCTCTATCTCATGTGTTGAGAACTAGCCCACACTAGTTCTAGGTTGATCAAAGGCTTGGTGAGGAAGACTGTGTTGCTGATCTTGTTCAATCTCTTGATAATACTCTGCTACAGAAAGGAATCAAGGGTTAGAGAGATTGAAGGATGGAGTTGTTCCAGTTCCGCTGCGTAATGTAAGTTTTTACTTTACTCTGTATTTGTATCAATTTCATAGGAGCATGTTCTAGGAATTTGCATGTTTGTTTGATAATATTTAAATTGCATGAAAATAAATAAAGATCCTGCAATGAGTTTTTCCTACATGTACATAGCCAGCTGTTCGGTCGCCATGGTCGAGGAGTGGATCAGGACAGAGATTGCCTAATTGTCTGTTTTGCCTTAATATGGCTAACACTGTATTTAGTCCTTGAATCTTTTGTAAGCAGTTTCAAACTTAACATTTTTGGGATCCCGTGCAAACAGGAAATGTTTCTTTATGAAAGTGTGACTTTTGAGACCAAAACATTTTAACCCTAGTTCATTTATAGTTTCAATAACACGATTTAAATTAAATGACTTGATTATCAAGTCTAGCACTTTATAAACACACAGTGTAACGGTCTTGGCTATCCAGGACATTACATAGGTCGTGCCAGTGGGACCAGGACAGACCCGATTAGTTTGTGAGTTTCTGAAGGTGTTTCCAGAGAATCTACCAGGGTTACCTCCATATAGAGGAGATTGAGTTTGTGATTGAATTGGCGCTAGGGACAGAGCCAGTGTCTAGGGAACCTTATAGGATGGCTCCAGCTGAGCTGAAGGAACTAAAGGTTCAACTATAGGAGTTACTAGACTTGGGTTTTATCAGGCCCAGTCTCTCGCCTGGGGAGCACCAGTTCTCTTCGTGAAGAAGAAAGATGGTTCTATGAGGATGTGTATCGATTATAGAGAACTGAACAAGTTGACCATCAATAACAGGTATCCTCTACCAAGGAATGATGATTTGTTTGATTAGTTGCAGGACAGGACGGTATTCTCCAAGATAGATCTTCAATCTGGTTATCACCAACTGAGGATCAGGGAGGAGGATATACCGAAGACAACTTTTCGCACCAGGTATGGGCATTATGAGTTTTTGGTGATGTCATTTGGATTGACTAATGCCCCATCAACATTTATGGATCTGATGAATAGGGTGTTCAAGGACTACCTGGATCGATTTGTGATCGTCTTTATTGATGATATACTGATATACTCTCAGTCAGAGACAGAACATGAACATCACCTCGGATTGGTACTACAGAGGTTGAAAGAACACAGGTTGTATGCAAAATTCAAGAAATGCGAGTTTTGGTTGCCACAGGTGACTTTCTTAGGTCACATAGTCAGTAAGGATGGAATTATGGTGGATCCAGCAAAGATTGAGGCAGACAGAGATTGGTCAAGACCGAAGAATGCTTCAGAGATCAGAAGTTTCTTGGGATGGGCACGTTATTACAGATGATTTGTGGAGGGGTTTTCCAAGATTGCGCCATCACTGATAGTGTAGACATGCAAGAATCAGAAGTTCATATGGTCAGACAAGTGTTAAGCTTCTAGAAGCTCAAGAAGAGTTTGATCACTGCTCCAGTTCTGAGTCTTCCTACAAATCAGGACAAGTTTGTAGTCTACTGTGACGCCTCGAGGCAGGGCCTGGGTTGTGTTCTTATGTAGACAGGGAAGGTGATTGCATATGCATCACGTTAGTTGAAGGAGTATAAGCAGAGGTACCCCACACATGATTTAGAACTTGCAGTAGTGGTTTTTGCACTGAAGGTGTGACGACACTACTTATTGTTAGGAAAATATTGTTTTGCCTCAATGGAAATGATTAAAATATTACAACTCTATGCAATAATATTACAAGTAAATATAGATTGATTAAATAAGGTTACAACTCTATAACTGAAAATACAAATAAATTTAAGAAAGGAAGAAGATGATGATGAAGAAGAGAATAGTGAGAATACACCTCTAAGCAAAAAGATTACAAGTAAAATAAAGTGTTTAGATCAAATGAAAAGATTACAACTCTTAAACAAAATATACAAGTAAATAGAACAAGAGAATAAGAAGAAAAGCAATAGAATAAAAGAAGAACAGAAACACAATCAAACTCTCACTTACACAACCTAAGTGAAGAGGATTGGGGATCACCAACTTGAACAAGGTTTAAAACCTTTGTCCAAAAGCTTATTTCCCCCTAACTCAAGCACTAAGGGATCTCTCTCAGATATTGGAAAAGCTTTTTGGAATTATCAAGCCTTAAGGTGTTTCTAGCCAAGTGCTCTAGTGGATAGAAAAGTTGTGTCTTACAAGTGAGCTATAGGCTCCTATTTATAGAGTTTAGAGACACCCTTTGAATTTCAAATTCCACCAACCTCCATGGCTGTTACCAATGTTTAATTGGATTAATATGGAATTAAAAAAGAGATTTGGGAGTTATTTGGGTTTTTTGAGCCGTTCAACAAATATTGAAAAAACTGAAAATTTGGTCAGTTTTTGGCCTGTGGCCGCGACCAGAGACATTAGTGGCCGCGGCCACTGGTCTCTGACCCACAGGCCGCGGCCACTGAATGTTGGTGGCCGCGGCCACTGACCAATTTCAGCACAAAAGATTGTGTTGTTTTTCCAAACGGTTCCAAACCCTCCCAAATGATTTTGTAACTCTCAAAACACATTATTGGGGTTCAAATCATATCTCTAACAGCCACATCTCATATGGCTTTATGAAATTCATCTCAATATTGTGTAACAACAATCTTACACAATAAAGGGTAATATTTGGAAGTTACAAATTTGTAACACCAAATATGTTACATTATTTGGATATATCTCATATATCTAAATATTGTAACTCTCTATTATATGTTACAATATGTGACACACTTTGTCACATTTATTTAATCTAAAACATTATATTATAATATAATATAATTTTACATTATATTATAAAATAATATAACACTTATATGGTGAGAAGTGTGAGATATACACTGACCATAAGGGTTTAAAATACTTCTTCACCCAGAAGGATTTGAACATGAGGCAAAGATGTTGGTTAGAGCTGGTAAATGATTATAATTGTGAGATCCTCTATCACCCTAGGAAAGCCAACATGGTAGTAGATGCCTTAACCTGGAAGGGTACAGGACAATTGTATAGTGCCAGAAAGATATCAAGGGAATTGGGTGACAATATGGCTAGAGCAACAATTGAATTAGTGGTGGGCCAATTAGCCAACATCACCCTGCAATATACTCTTTTGGAGAAGATTAAGGAGAAGCAATTAGATGACCCACAGTTGGGGGACGTTAGAGGGGATGTCCTAGTTGGAATAGCTAAGGACTATATGGTGTCAAGCATGGGCTTGTTGAGATACAATGATCAGATCTGCGTTCCGATGGACATTGGGATTAGATGGGAGATTCTGGATGAATCTCATACTACCCCTTATTCTCTACATCCGGGCACCACGAAGATGTACCAGGATCTGAAGGTTTTATATTGGTGGCCTAGGATGAAGAGAGACATGATTGAATATGTGGCAAGGTGCCTGACTTGTCAGCAGGTCAAGGCAGAGCATCAGAGGCCAGCAGGGCTGTTACAGCCTATGGATATCCCAGAGTGGAAGTGGGAGGACATCACGATAGATTTCGTGGTAGAATTTCCCAGGACAGTGGGCCAGCATGATTCAATTTGGGTCATCGTGGATCAGTATACGAAATCAGCTCACTTTTTACCAGTGAGAACAAATTACACGGTTGGCCAATATGCAGATCTCTATGTGAGAGAGATAGTTCACCTTCATAGGACTCCGAGGTCTATCATGTCGGATAGGGACCCTATCTTTACTTCCAAGTTTTGGGGAAGTTTATAGAGGGTGATGGGTACACAGCTAAAGTTCGGCACAACTTATCATCCTCAGACCGATGATCAGTCTGAGAGGACTATCTAGATATTGGAGGACATGGTGAGAGCATGTGTATTGGACTTTGAAGTGTCCTAGAGAAAATATTTGCCTCTAATAGAGTTTTCCTATAACAACAGCTACCTATCTACTATTGGAATGGCACCTTATGAGATGTTGTATGGTAGGAAGTGCAGATCGTCCGTTCACTGTGATGATATGGGTGAGAGGAAATATTTGGGTCCTGAGGCAGTTCAGAGGACCACTAAGGCTATTGAGAAGATTAAAGCTCGGATGCCCGTGTCTCAGAGTACACAAAAGAGTTATTCAGATCCAGGGTAGAGGAACGTGGAGTTCCAGGTGGGAGACCATGTCTTCCTTAGGGTTTCACCACTGAGAGGGGGGAAGAGATTTGGGAGAAAAAGGCAAGTTGAGCCCTAGGTTTGTGGGACGATTTAAGATCCTAGAGAGGATTGGTCAGGTGGCTTACAGGTTGGCCTTACCCCCTGCACTATTTAGTGTGCACAATGTATTCCAAATTTCCATGCTGAGAAAGTATGTATCAGATGATACTCATGTATTGAGTTATGAGGATCTGGAACTAGAGACAGACTTGTGTTATGAGGAGTAGCCGATTCAGATTTTAGACAGGAAGGACAAGGTCCTGAGGAACAAGACTATACCTTTAGTCAAGGTATTATTGAGAAACAACAAGGTCGAGGAAGCGACCTGGGAGCTGGAGGCGGATATGCAGACTCATTATCCCAAGCTATTCAAGTAAAATTTCCAGGAAAAAATTTCTGTAAGGAGAGGATAGTTGTAACGTCTCAAATTACCTAATATGGTTTCGGGGCTTGATTAGGGGGTCAGGATGGCGATATATGGAATTATATGCTTATATGATATATTTGTGTATGATTATATGATTATGTGAGTTGTATGATAATATAACTAGTTATGCATGTTTAGGAGTATTAAATATGCATGTGGACCCGTTTCTTATTATAAGAACAATTTTCGTAATTTGGCCTGTTATGGGCATAATTGTATATATGTGATATATGTGAGAGACCACATTATTATGTGAGTTTATTTGTGTTATTCTGCACGAGACGATCCTAGGGAGCAAGTTAGCGGGAAAGTCACAACAGGACTCAATACCCAACTCGGAGAGAGTCAAGAGGTATTTTAGGTATTTAACACAGTATCGAGTTATTGTGAAATGGGAATGAATAATTTAGGATATATTTGGAGTTAGTGAGATTATGAGAGAATACCGAGGATTTTAACCATTTTGCCCTCAGGGACGTTTTTGGTACCCCGAGCCTCGGGATTAGCTTAAGTTACTTAAGCCTTAAGGAAACAAAACAAAAAACATATCAAACACTTCTAGCAGCTCTCAACCGATCCTCATTCTCTTTCTTGTTCTAAGTGAATTGCTTAAGGAAACCAAGAGATTTTGTTGGCTGAAAACTTGGAGATTGAAGGCTTGAACTTGAGAATTGGATTGGCTACAGCTAGGGGAACTTAAATCACAGTTGGGGTAAGGTTCTAACATCTGTTTTTACATGATTTTGTTTAAGTTTTTGGTGTTCTTGAGCTTATAGCTCAAATGTTGGATTATGAGTTTTTGATGGGATTTTCATCCAGTTTTAGTTGGGTTTTGTTGCCGACCGACCACCCCTAGGGGCTAGGGCTTGGCCGACCACCACTAGGAGGTTTAGGCCTGGTCGACTTCCCTATAGGTCCTGGACCTATACATTTTTGTTCATCGATCTTTTTTCAATACTTTGTCGTTTTTCCATGACTTATGATGCCATGTGTCGCTTTTTCATTCGCCATGTCATCTCTTGAATTTTGAGGGATAACAATTACCTTATTTAGATGAATTTATTAATTTTTTAAAAGTATTTTATTTAGATGACTTTAAAATTAACGGTATTAGAAAACAATAAAAAATATTATAACTATCAACAATTTTTGTTAACCTCACATTTATATATTTATAATATATAAAGGTATATATATTTATGGGGCTTCTCCGGTGCACCCCTAAAAAGGGGTTCACCAGTGCACCCCGTTTGTGTTTGACTCAGGAAGTATTTTCGACAAATTTCTTTTTTTATGGTCATATATATTATAGTTATTTAGACTATACTATAAATTTTTAGAAAATTTTGAATAATTTACAGTGCCGAAAACAATATTCAAATAGTTTGTTGCACACATAACTGTTTTTTTTATGCACGTAGAAAGTAACATGTTTGAACCTTATGTTCGGCACTGTAAATTATTAAGAATTTTCTGAAAATTTGTAGGATGTTCTAAATAATTACAATATACACGGTTATAAAAAAAATTCACCAAAAATACTTCATGAGTTAAAAACACCAAAATGGTACACCGATCTGCACCTTTTTAGGGTTGTATCGAAGAACTGTCCTATATTTATTGCATCTAACACAACTAACTTATCGTAAACATCTTAAATAATAGATCAATTGTTCACATTTCCAAAATGTTACATAATTAGTTTCTTTTCTTACATGCTTGAAGGTTATTAAAATGATAAAAATAAGAGGTTTGCATAATTTTCTTAGTCAATGCCCTTCAAAGTCAATGAGTAATATATCTTTCTTCATAGACAGTCACATAGTTCATTATTCTCCACCCAATTAACTACATAACCATAACAAACAACCTTGTTTCTCTTTCTTTCTCTCCAAACCTTTCCTCTCAAAGTCCAAATCTCTTTCCCTTTTTTACGCTCATGAACACACCACCAGATTTCCCCGGTGGTGGCTGGCAGCCGCCTCCATCGCCGCCCAGGAGATCCCCTCAGCTACAAGGCCCGCGTCCGACCCCACTCAAAGTCAGCAAAGATTCCCACAAAATTCGGAAGCCGCCACAATACCCCCAACCACACCCACAAGTGCGCCATCCTCCGGCGCCGGCCGGTGACAACCAACAACGCCATGAGCCTGTTATAATTTACACCGTCTCGCCCAAAGTCATCCACGCCGAAGTATCCGACTTCATGTCCGTAGTCCAGCGACTCACCGGTCCTTCCCCGGTGCCGTCCCCTTCCGGTGCCGGGGATCTATCCCCAGCGGCAAGGCTGGCCTCAATAGAGAAGACGAGCCCGTCAGATAGGGATAGAGATAGGGAGAGGGCCGGCATCAGCGGAGGTGGCGGCGGAGACTTATGGGATATGGTAGAGGGGGTTGAATTGGGTCAGTTTCCGGGTATACTGTCGCCCGCACCGGCGACTTTGCAGCCGATTTCATCTGGATTTTTCTCGCCGTTGACGGATCTTTCATTTTTAAATGATCTGAGTCCATTTTGGCATAATAGTAACAGCTTCATGCCCAGTCCTTCAGGCTTGCTTTCGGCTCCATTGATTTCCCCAAGTCCATCGTCGTCGGACATCTTCCCCAATTTGTTTGACTTTTAAACCTCAGCTGGTAAAGATTTTTGTGTTTGACTGACTTTTATATTTTATATTTTTTATTTTATTTTTTATTTCTAGTGTAGTTATATATTTTTAAATATATATATTTTTTAAGAAGTAATTTTTGTTTTGCCGGTATATTTGACCGGCTTCTTTAGATGAGTGTAGTTTTTAGAAGTAGGAAAAAGAAAAAAAGAAGGGACAAAAGAGTGACATTGGGAAAATTCAAAAGAGATGCACTTGTAATTGTAGTTGTCATTTGTTACAATGTAGTTGGAAGTTGCATACCAAGTGGGTAACTTCGGCCTTTTGTTTTGGGTACTCACCTTTGTAATTTTTGTAGCTTATTTCTTTGGGAATCTTATCAGCTTGTTCAGAATTTTTTGGAGTAATCTATAAAAGATACTTTTTTGGTGCGTGCTTGTGTGGATAATTGAGGGCATTTGTTTATCATCCATCCAACAATGTTGTTGAGGAGCATTTAATAGTTTTAGTTTTTATGCGAAGCTTGGTCCAACAGTTTCTCACAATTTCTTTTCATTTTTCTATGATTACTAACTTTAGTACGCTTGTTATTTTATTTTGGCTTTTTTTTTTTCTTTCTAAATTTACCCACTTTAGTAAACTTTTGACGTGTGAGTAATCGAACTTCGAGAAAGCACAAGCACAACTTACACCAGTTTCCTTATTATGTGTTATGAAATCATTTACATAAGTAAAACTTGGTTATTATTGTTTTTTTTATCAATCATGGGCATCAAATGGCATTGAGATATTGAATCCATAGTATTTGAAGTTAAATAAAGATAATAATTATAATTTTCCCAATAGCTTTTTCATAGCTTGAGTGAAACAAATTGAAATTAAGATTCCAATAAATGCCCTTGTTCGTGAGTACAATATAAATGTCACTGTTTTGGAATTTGATGTCACGCATTAAACAGTTCGTGCAATAAGGCTTGGGATAAAGACGAAATTAGTCACCCATATTTTGGATGCTAAAATACTCCCAACTTGTCAATTTAATAGCCCACTTATTGTGGCAGTTTTTTCTTCTAGGGTCTATTCAAGTGTAAACACATGTATGTACTTATTTGTAACAAGGGTAAATGTTAGTCAAAGCGTGTGCATTTTTAGTGGAAATGATAATAAGATCTAATAAATAAATCAAATTAAGTAGGATAAAAAAAATTAGCATGAAAGACAAAATTTGGACGATAAAAAGACTTGTCTTCCTATGTTCCTCAAGGATTATTTACAAGAAAAAATAAACCTTCAAACTATACCCAATCCAAGTTCATCTCTAATTAGCTTCAGTAGTAATCTACTCTCAATTCTTCTGCACTATAATTTCACAACAGGATAGGGCAAAATGTCATGTACTTGCCATTTGGGAATTCTTTTTTCCTCCAATCAAAGTGCCAACCTTCTCTCCCTTAATGGCTTTTGAGATGTTTCCCGGTTTGTTTAGGTTGAAGACGACAACTGTATCAATTGAAAGAAGTTCAGGGATCAGGGTAATTACTGCTTTTGATTTTCCAGGAACAAGAATACCGATATACTATTTAAAGTTAAATAGTAACACTTGATTAAAATTAGATTTACTTCGTCTGAACATACCGGGAATATTATTTTCTTGGCACAGAGTAATTGCAGTCATGTCCATAACTGATAGTTCTTTTGAAGTCACTTCCTGGTAAGTCAGAGTTTCAAGAAGACGGGCGTTTGAATTACACCTTGGATCTTCGTCGTAGACTCCATCAACATTTGTAGCTTTCAGCACAACTTCTGCATTAACTGGGACAACAATTGAATACTGACAATTAGTTCAAAACAAGCAGATATTTTCACAACACGTTCACGGGCGAAATTAGTAGCTTTTGAAATAAATAGGACTATACACTACACCTGAACACACTAGATTTAAGAAGAGAGCTCGGTGTCAAAATAAATAAATAAAAAGAAAATTTCGGAATCTCTACAAGGACATATCAATTGACATTATAACAGATACCAAAAGAACTCAATAAAAAAGGGAGCATCCAATAATAGATTACTTACTTTCTGCACAACGAAGGGCTGCAGCAGTATCTGTGGTGAAAAATGGATTTCCAGTCCCAGCTGCAAAAATTACTACTCTCCCTTTCTCCAGATGCCTCACAGCCCTTCGTCGTATGTAAGGTTCTGCAACTTCTGACATTCTGAATGCAGTCTGCACTCGAGTTGGGATGCCAATACTCTCCATTGTTGCTTGAAGAAATATAGCATTCATGACAGTAGCTAACATCCTGTAAACACGCGCAATAAAATAGCAAGTGAAGAAACAGACTAGACTTGTAGGAGATTGTTTACGTATGCTTAAAGATTCACTTATTTTGGTGTTAAAATTAAGTTTATCTCGAGGACTAATTGAAAGGACAGTAGAAACAAAGTGATAAAAATAAACAATAATAATCCGTAGTGCATTCTTTTCTGTAGGCATCAATAAATCGTGTATGTCTTCTATTCTTATCCAGCAATGACAGCTGCATTTTTTTTTTCTTTTACAATAAGAAATGAAGGAAAGTTGCATTATTTTATTTTATATAAGATTGAAAGTTGCAATTTACAAGCTATTAGTAGACAGAAAAATGTACAAGAGGTATGTTTAAATAAGCAATGGGATATGTTGCATTTGTAGTTTCATAGTTTTGTTTCCCTTGTATCATGATAAACAATGATAATGTGATATAACAAAATGTAGAGTTCCACACCACCCTCTGCCAAAGTGCAACTTTGGCAAGTGTGCAGAACATAACTAAATAGTCGTAAATTACTTGAAAACATGTCAAGTGAATCTATCAAAAAAATGATTCCAATAAATCGAAACTGCATTCATTAAATCTGAAATTCCAAATACAAGAAATTACCCAATGTAATCAGCCGAGGAACGATCTAGGCCACTACAACCAGCCCATGATGATCCACGAAATATGTTTCCACCACCAACCACAATTGCAACCTGACAATTTTAGGAATTATTTTATTCAACGACAGAAGCCAGAATACTCAACTTTTTATCCTATTGTAAAAAAACCAGAACTAGGTTAAGTGTTATTCACATTTTAGATCGTGTTACATAATTCTTATTTTCAGCTTGAAAGTTTCAATGAAACCTCACAATTCTTCTTTCCCTTATATTTTCTAACATTATTCAGCTCAAAGATGACTCTGGAGTTGAGAAAAAGCCACTACCACTAGAAGTTGAAGTTCTATGACATGTACAACAGCAAGAACAAGTAAAAGTAAAGCTACTATAACTGTGAATGCTTTTGTGCTTTCATGTTTGCATCTAGGCATGCATTCATTTACATAATCAATGCTGTAATGCATACACATTACCTCAAACATATGACAGAAAGGATTAAAAGTGTACCTCAATGCCAAGTCGAGTCACAGCTGCAACCTCTCTTGCAATTGACATTGTAATCTATATTAAGAGATGGTGTAAAAAACCAACTTAAGGAAACATATAAAAATATGAGTCAATAAAAACACTGAAAGCTCACCTTCGGGTCAATGTTCTGTGCCTGATCCCCAGCAAGTGCTTCTCCACTTACTTTAAGTAACACCCTTTGCCATTTGTACGATGATCTTGACATGCCACCTTCATTCATTGTCACCCCAAATGGTGACATAGATGACATTTGGGGGTGCCTGTTAGAAACCATGTAAGTTAGCAAAGTGAGTACGAAATGAAGTGTGAAAAAAAAGCACACAAAAATTGAAAGAAATAAGAAATATGAGAATAATACACAAATATTGACCAAAGAACAAGCATATACCTATCTTTTAAAGATTTTGAGGTAATCTCTCTTTTCCCTATCCGAGAAAAAATATATGTATCTCTCATGACTTCAGAAAAACTTCAACCCAACTTATAGACTGAGGTAAAAGAAGCTTCCAAGTAGAATTCTTTAAGAAAGGTTTACTCATAACAATAATTAAGCACTATCGTTTGTATCATCTAATAATAAAAAAATTAGAGTTAATTTCCCGATAAAAGCCACATATATAGTTCAAACTCTTCTGTTTGATAAAAGAACCTAAGCTAATCTTATAAGTGAGTAGCATAAACCGAAGCTGAAAATAACAAGAACATTAAGAAAATCAAACCAGAGGAACTTTTTATGGCTGATATATTCATTACGTGGCTATTTAAAGCACAATTTCCACAAGTCATTGCTCTATTTCTCCAGTTGTGCTATAGCAACAAATCTCAGTTTCTTCTCAAAGGAAAAATAGAGCACAGCAAAATACAGTAAAGACAATCCCATACGAGGGTTCTATTTTAAAAGGCACATGGGATGGTCTGGCGTAAAAATTCATAACGAATAACAGTGCCAGAAAAAAAAAACAAGGGCCGACCATTCCACTTGGGCATTTCTACAAACATGTAATACACCCAGCAACAAATTCCACTCAAACATGACAAAGAACCATAATTCTGATTACCCAGTATACCATTATAAAGCTTTAATACCTTAGACTCATGGAGTCAGAGGTGGAACCCATATCGGAAGAGGAACAGCAAACAACCAGTGGCTTATAGGAGGTCGGAGTAGCCAGCGTTAAACCATGGAAATGGGTCTTCAGAGAGCCGAGATATGGTTTTGAAAATGAAATTGAAGAACCAAAAGAGAAAGATATGGGGTTGAAGGAGACAACGGAAAATGCCATTAGAGACTTCAACAGGATAAGGAAACGCCTCCCCTGCCGCCCGACTTGTATTCAATTTTTAGAGACTTTCAAGTTTCAAAGTCTCATTCCAAAGATAATTCTTTATTAATTATCTTCTTTTTTTGAC
The DNA here is from genome assembly GCF_963169125.1 of Humulus lupulus. NCBI lineage: Eukaryota > Viridiplantae > Streptophyta > Magnoliopsida > Rosales > Cannabaceae > Humulus > Humulus lupulus. Next base: position 203,003,605 of record NC_084793.1, read on the forward strand.
AAAAATTATTTATTTTATTTGGTGGGAAAAGTGATAAAATAATAGTCCCTTTCTCGGACTAGTGATATCTCGATTTAGAACGATAGAAATATCTTTTATTTGTCACTTTTCTTTCTTAATTTTCGTTAATTCACTTCTATTTTACTATATTTCTTGTGCACTCAATTTAAGTACATAAACATTACACATACTCAGGTAGTACTATTTTTAAACATTAAGTCCAAATTTAGATAAATATTATTAGCTGAAAAAAATAACACGTGTATAATATTTATATGAATATTTTAAGCACATATCACTAATCTAAAAAAAAATAGAGTAAATAACAACAATATCTTTGTGTACTGTGTAGGTTCCTAAATTTATTTTGATATGTTTACATAAATATGTGAAAAATATATATAGTTTTTAAATTTATGGGAACAAAAATAATTGTACAAAATTTGGTAAGTTTTGGAAAAAAAAGTTTAAAAAATGGTAAATAAATTATCATAAACTTAATTCTCTTATTTTATCTTCTCTCCTCACGATCTCTCTCTCTTCTTCTCATTTCTTTCTTTCTTCTCCCCCATTTCTTCCTCATTTCTTATTTTCTTTCTTACGATATCTCCTCAGATTTCTTCCGGCGATGCTACCTCCGACGACGACGACGACGAACTGGTTTTTCTTCTTCTTTCTTTCTTTCTTCTTTTTCTTCTTCTTCTTTCTTTCTTCTTATTCTTCTTCTTCTTCTTCTTCTTATTCGGTCTTTCATATTCTTCTTTTTATTTCTTCAAATCTAGTTTTATTCTTTTTCTTCTTTTTCACATCTGATTTTGAACTTCATATTTGATTTTTCTGAGTTTTTTTTTTCTAAATCTGTTTAAGTAACTAGGTACTTGACTTCATATTTGATTTTTCTGGGTTTTTTTTTCTAAATCTGTTTAAGTAACCAGGTACTTGACTTCATATTTGATTTGATTTAAGAAATGTACTTAAGAAAAGTTGACTGCTATTATTTAATGTAGACTAGGGTAGTATAAGAAGCTAGGTAGTTGGATATTTTAGGGTACTTTTAACATATGAAAGCTTAGGTTAGCTGATTAGTTTTTTTGGTTGAAAATGGCAAAAGTTGTCAAAAGGTTCTTCCCTGTGATGTTTAGATCAATTGGATATAGGTTTAGCAGCCAAACGTTCATCAAATAAGGTTCTAACATAAATATTTATGTGTTTATTAATTATTTAAAGATATAGAACTAGAAAGTTTGCTCAAAAAATGTATCGATAGGTTTATAAAATTTATTCAGAATACAAGTACAAGAAATAAAAAAACAAGCAAACAAAACTTTTGATTTTTCTGGGTTTTTTTTTTTCCAAATCTGTTTAAGTAACCAGGTACCATGACGCCTGATTCATTTTATTCATATCTGATTTTTTTAGACCTATGAGTAACCAATTACGATAACGATTAATTTAGATTCTTTTGTTTAGATTTGATTTTGTTTTTACACTTGACTAAGTAACCAGGTACCATAGCAATTGGTTTTTTTTTTAGATTTGATTTTTTTTTCAAACCTCGCTGTAACCAGTTACGATTATGATTAGTTTAGATTTTCGGTTTGAATCTTATTTTTTTCCAAGTATGGCTAAGTAATCATTTACCAATGCAACTGTCTCTGTTTTTTTTTTCATTTTTTTTCAGACCTAGTTGTAACCAGTTACTTTCAAGATCAATTTAGTTTATTTTTTTCATATCATTTTTTTTCTTCCAAATCTCACTGAGTAACCAGTTACAATTCAGTTGATATTTTGATAATGGTACATTACTTAAAAAAATAAAAATTATTTTTATAGTTGTAACCAGTTACTACAACACCTCTTAAATAATAACACTGATTTTTATAGTTGTAACCGGTTACCACACATCATTAAAAAAATAGACAGTGGCATACACTTATTATCACAAAAAAAAATCAAAACTGTTTTGATAGGGGTAACCAGTTACTATGGATAAAATGTTGATTAAAGAAGATAAAAAATGAAAAAAAAAAAAAAGAAGAAGAAATGAGAATAAAAAGTATGGTGATGAATGTCTCAGTTTTTTCTTTCAAATAATAATGTAAAAAAAAATATTTTATCAAAAATAAATGATAAAAATTAACACAAATAGATTAAAATTATTAAAATAATCTCAAAATATAAATGATACTTGCTTGATGATGATTGATTTCTTCTCTTCTTTGGAGGAGCAGTGGTGGAAACAATTGAGGAAGTGAGAGTAGCAGTGGATGAATTAGGCTACTGTAATATGCAATGCAAACACTTTCTAATATATCTCCGGGAAAATAAGATGAAGATGATGAAGAAGAAGAAGAAGAAGAAAAAGAAGACGAAAAAGATCAGATCAATCCAAATTATATGAAGACACATTCATATGAATTTGAAAACCCAGTAGCAACTTTCAAACAACTAAGAAAAAAAAAAGAAAAAAAATCAAAGCATATGAAGAGAAAAGAGAAATGAATATATAGATAGATAAATATAAAGAGACAATAAGAATCCGGAAAATCAACAAAAGAGAAAAGAACAAAAAAAATAATACTACCAATAATAATATAAGAATAATCAATATGTCTTTTGAATATGTCTTAGTTTTTTCTTTCAAAGAATTATATATAAAAAATATTTTATCAAATATAAATGATAAAAATTAGCACAAATAGATTAAAATTATTAAAATAATTTCAAAATATATCAAAAATAGGTACTAAAAAGAATAAAAAATAAAATATGATATACAAATAAATTTTTACAAATATATGGGAAAAAAAATCCCATAAAAATGTAAATAAAAAAAAATATGCCATAAAAAACTTAAAAAAAAAAACTGTCATATTTTTCAGGGTTTATAAAAAAATTATATATTTGGTGTAATTTCCTCTTGAAGCATTTAGCTTCCCAACTTTATAATTTAGTCTTTAGATCACTTTTTTTTATTACAAAATTGTTAAATATCACAAAAGGTAAGTGTTTATGTATTAGCATATTTGTGATGAAAGATCTTAATATTTCAATGGGTTGCACTTATATCTTTAATCTTGAAAATCTATAACATCTCAAATTAATCATACTTATATCTTCAATCTTTGTTTTTATTTACGGTAAAAGTCCTCAATGTTACATTTTAAGTATGACTTTGAAAAAAAAAACTTAAAGAAATAGTTTATAATCCTTTAAAAGTAAAAAATAAATAGTTTTTAATTTTTTTAAAAAAAAATTATAAAATAAGTTTATTAAAAATTTGAAATAAGTAAAAAAGATATTTGTGGCAAAAATACTTAACATTTTTAATTTTTGTACTTATATCCTTTATTTTTTTCACCACAAAATCTCTAATGTTATGTTTTAGTGTGACCATTAATCTCTCATTGTTGTTTTCTAGGTATATATAAGGCAAAATTTCCAAATGTTTCAAATTTATTATACTTTTATCCTTATTCTTTGTTTTTTTTTTTTAATGGAAAAGTTCTCAACCTTATGTTTTGAATGTGACTTTAAAAATTAAAAAAAAAACCCTTAAACAAGCTTAAATAAATAATTTATAATATCTTAAATAAATTAAAATTCTGAAAAAAAATAAATTATTAAAAAATTTGAAAGAAATTATATTTTGAAAGAAAAAAATAAGTTTGCTTTAGAACTTTAATTTATTTCAAACTTTTTAAGTGATTATGTCATGGGTAAAAATGCTAGCCTACACTACACATATCACAATTTAAACAGACCATTCCTTAAAAGCAAAGCCAACTGATCCTACCCGTGAGGAGGTAATACATCAACAAGCATAAGGTAATGTAAAAACGAACACATGCTAATTCCAACAAACATGCAACTGTCTTCAAACCTTGTTGACACACCTAAAATAAAGTATATCCTTAAGCCACCTCAATGGTACAAAAAAGATGTATTAGATCCTGCCTTGTTATTTAGTGCCTTCATTGCTAAGAGAATAAGCAATGGGTAATGAATACGTATAGTATTGTTTTCCTATATTTGTAGTATGATTAAGGGTAATTGCGTATTGTTATCTAAAAAATATACACAGCTGACACGGCATGAAAGTTGGACTTGCGGCATCATATTGTGGGCATGTGTCATCATATTCTTGACACGTGGCATAGGCATCCAACAATCAAACAAGCTGGAGAGAGCACACTTGCCAAATGAATAACAATTACTACACGGTATGCTCACCAGGAAAGCAGCTGCGCAGTATGCTTACCCAAAAAGAGGTTGCTCGGTATGCTCTCCAAGAAACCTGGTATACCTGGTTGGATGAAGTTAGTTACATCCTCCTCACACCTAACAGTTCACCTAAAAACTCGGTCAAACTCTTGAGGAATAAGACTGCAACTACCCGCGAAAAGGAAGGGATATTTTGCAGCAGTTGCGGTGCAGGCGCAACTTCCTGGGCGTTGGGGACAGTATAAATACAAGTCTTCCACCACTGTGGAAGGGAGGAGATTTTTAGCCTACACCAGAAATATACCGACCAGCCTGTTAGGAACACTTAGCAGTGATTCCTGCCATTCTGTATTGTTTTTACACTTAGAATCGTACATGTTTTCACTGGTCATCTTGTGTAAACCTTAAAGATCAATACAAATTAAAGAGGAAGTAGGTCATTGTCGTTTCTTGGGGCTAAACCTCTATAATTTCTGGTGTCTTTTATCATTCATTGCTCATAGTTATTAGGTTCTTGGCTTATTTATGGTTCATTGATTGTCTGAATGAAAGCTCTCCAATTAATTATTTTAACTCTGCGTTAGTTGACCAAAAAACTAGTAACATTTTGGTGGTTTCCTTGAGAGTTGAACTCAAGACAATCACATTAGATTTTTGTTAGCGCAAGGATGGTGGTCTCAACCTAAAGGTCAAGCCAAGAACCTCCAGAACCCAAGGTTGAAACCTCTCTTCAAGTACCTTCAATGAGAAATTTGAATGGGCAACAAGGAAACTTACCGCCCAGGAACCCATCTGGTGTTGGGGGACAAACCGCTGGGCCCGCTGCACCAGGGCGCGGAGCTGCCGCTTCTACTGGAATCACCCCTGCAGGAACTTCAAGTGGAGGTGCTGCAAGGGGTACCGACTAGCAAGGACCAAGGGCTGGGAGTCCCGGACGGCATGAGCCCCATGTAGATATTGAAGGGTTCGATCTCGAGATCGAACAAATGAGAGAGGCCATGGGACAAATGCAGGATCAGCTTGCTACTATGAACCAGGGGCGGGCCACTGCCCAGCAGGCAATTAACGAGGCGTTCGAGAAGCAGCGCAGGGATTTTCAAGAGTTGATGGACCGGCATGCACGGGAGATACATGCCTGACAAGAGGATATGGAATGTCAGACAAGGGAGGCTGTTGAATCTATTCGCAATTACATGCAACAGCAGCAAACCCAAGGTGTGGGGACTGCAGCTGGAACTACTGCCCATAACCAGCAACGTCCTCATGTCGTTGGTTCAGGTGAAGGTGTCATGCACGAACCAGAAACTCAGCCCCAGTAAGGAAATCATGGTTCGACTAAGAGTCATCGATCTGGTCGGGGGGGCCAAGCCAAAAATAATAGGCACCCCCTGCCAGTTGATGAACAAGTCCTTCCTAGGCACTACATGGGGCATGACCGAGAAGGGAATTTTCGGCCAAGATCTCAAGGAAGTGGCCGAGAAAGAAATCTGTATGTTGCGGGTCGGGATGGCCACCACCGAATGCCAGCACAGAATAGGAGCGGTCAACCCCAGAACTACCAGCAACAACCTGGTCGTTACAGACAACAATAAGAGTACTGACCAAGATCCAGAAGGGAGGGGCCAGAAGTTAGTAGTGCATTCAGACCCCATTATGCTGATGGGTATGATCAAGATGAGGCAACCAGCCAAGTTCACCAGCATAATAACCAAGGTTAGGGGGGTAACCAGCCCGAATGATTGTTTGTCCCACAAGGGCAGGAAATCCCTAACAACCAACCACCCTGAGGTGGAGGGTTCCAGGAAGAGAAAACAGTCAAAATGTTGGGTGCAGGCCTCGGCCAAACTCTGTTTTCAATCGAATGGGTCCCATGGGAGGTAAAGACCTTCGAGATGCTCTTAATCGTAGTAGGGAAAATCGGGACTCAAACAATGTAGCTCCGCCTGAGCCTATTCGAGACCCGAGAATGGATGAGGTCCGTAATGCAGCACAACCTCGGGTAGCTGCAGACCCTAACATCCACGCCTAATTGGACCTGTTAACCCAATTAGTGAGGGACTTGACAACCCCCAAATTAACAGATATTGAAATAGAAAGGCAGAGAGGTTCCCCATTTTTAGAACGCATTAATCAACTGTCCATACCCGTTAAATTCAAGATGCCAACATGGAAAATGTATACTGGGCGTGAAGACCCAATATCCCACATACACAACTTTGAGTTGCAAACTGACCTCAGGGGGTTCGGGGTGATGCTGGTGCAGGATCTTCTAGGCCACCCTGTCAGAAACTGCCCAGCAATGGTTTTTCAAGCTACAGCCAAGATCAATCACATCATGGGACGATTTTATCCGCATATTCTATTCTCAGTTCTCCTTGGCAATGCCCCTTCCAGCTGAGCCAAATGATTCAGTGGACATAAAACAAAGTGACAATGAGCCTTTAAAAGACTACATTCAGCGTTTCATGCAAGAGGCCACCAGAGTGAAGTCCCTTAGTGATGATTGTAAGTTGATAGCCATCAATTCGGGAGTCAAGGTAAAAAGTCTATTCTGGAGTAGCTTGAAGAGGAAGTTAGCGCGCACCACTCAAGAATTCCTTGATAGGGCAGAAGAGTTTATCAAACTAGAGGAAGCTGAACGGAAGGTGGATAATCCTACCCAGGCAACTGCCGAGCAGAAGAAAAAAAGTGATGGGAACACCACCAATCCTGTAGAAGGAAGTAAAAATGGGGGCAAGAACGGCAAACATGGTAACAGAGCTGGGGGTAACAGTAACCATAATGATAATAAGAAGCATAAGACCACCGAGCAGCCAAAACCACGAGAATACGTGCCCAAATTTACTACTTACACTATCCTAATGGAGTTGACTACTTACACTATCCTAATGGAGTCCTGAGCAGATGTTTTCAATGCCACCCAAGCAGTAGTATCTTACAGGAAACCACCACCATTAAGGAAAGACGCTAGTAGACAGGATATGAATAAATTTTGTTGGTTTCACAATGACTATGGTCATGAAACCAATGAGTGCAATCACCTAAAAGAGGAAATAGAGCTCCTCAATTGGCAGAATAATGCTCATTTAAAGAGGTATGTACGACCGACCACCGACCCACAGCTTCAAAAACCTCCTCAGTAACAGCCTCCCCAACAATATCAAAGCAATCAACCACTCCTACCACCACTAGTTGCTGGCTGACTAAATATGATCTGTGGAGGACCACATTTGGCTGGTAACAGTGGCAAGGCCCGAGAAAAATACGCATGTTCCCTTAGACACGAGCGAGAGGAAGATGTACTGGCTGTCTAGGAACGTACTCCCAAACAACCTCGATACGAATGTGAACCCATCACATTCAGTGAGGAAGACACAAGTCAGGTACATCATCCGCATAATGACCCTTTGGTGGTAGAGGTGCAAATCGCCAACATGATCGTGGCTCGGACGATGATTGATCACGGCTCGTCTGCCATCATTCTATTCAAGAATACCCTAGAGCGGATGAATTTAAGCATTATAGACTTGGAACCATGCGAGCAACTGCTGTATGGGTTTACTGGGAATGGTATGGCCCGTGCAGGAAGCATAAGGTTGCCCTTAACAGTAGGGACGACACCTAAAAGCAACACAGTAATGGCTTTGTTCGTAGTAATTGACATTCCTTCTCCATAAAATGCCATGATAGGCCGACCGGCCCTGTATGACCTCTGAGCAGTCACCTTGGTTTTCCACTTATTTCTCAAATTCCCAACCCGAGCAGGTGTAGGATGTCTTAAGGGGAACTAACTGGTGGCCAGAGAATGTTATAATTCATCACTCAAAAAGGCAGGCACGACAGTCTGTACCGCCCAGCCTACAGGGCCTAGTCACTAGAATTAAGATGTAGCCTAAAGCGGGGGAGATGACATAGACCCTTGTTTTGGGGATACTGATACAGGGGTGGGTCCTGTCAAAGAATTAGAAGAGGTCCCAATTGACCCAAATTACCCGACTAGGGTTGTCAAGGTAGGGAAAGGGTTGTCCGAGAACATAAGATATGCTTTGATCCAGTTCCTATGGGACAACCGGGATGTATTCGCCTGGTCACATGATGACATGGTGGGGATCTTCCCAACCATTATAAGCCATGCCCTCAACATTGACACAGAACACTTCAAGCCCGTACAACAAAAAAGGAGGTTACTAGATCAGACAAGGGAAAAAGCATTAAAGAAGGAAGTGGAGAAGCTCTGAAATAACAACTTTATCAGGGAAGCCTTTTAGCTTGTATGAGTTTCCAATCCCGTATTGGTACCAAAGCCTAACAACAAGTGGAGGGTATGCTAAGATTTTACAGATTTGAATAAAGCATGCCCCAACGACTGCTTCCCACTTCCAAGAATTGACTAACTGGTGGACGCTACAGTCGACCACGAAATTTTAACCTTTATGGATGCCTGCTCGGGGTACAACCAAATAAGCTTGCATCCATCCGACCAAGAGCATACAAGTTTCCGCACAGATGTGGGGTTGTACTACTACAGAGTAATGTCGTTCGGCCTGAAAAACGCTGGAGCAACATATCAGCGGCTGGTAAATGATAGGATAGATTTTTAATACTTTTTAGTCTTAGTTTTATTATTATTATTTTATATTTTTAGTTCTTTTTATGTGTGTTTGTTGTATTTTTCAGGTTGTCATTTATTAAATGGATATTTGAGAAATATTTAAAAATTTATTTGAAATATTATCTTCAATCAAGAGAAAAACAATAAAAAGATATTTATTTGAATTGATTGGAGAAGTAAAGCAGAATTCAAACTTAAATTGTTGGAAAAATCTGAGATATTTTGAATCTGAGACAGTTTCGGTATTTTGACCATATCTCCTGACGCACTTATCTAATTTACATGTTCTTGATGGTGTTGTAAAGCTTATTCAAAGAACTACGAAAGTTTGTTTCACAAAAAAAGTCAAATTGGGGCGTTTACGTGGTGATATTTGACTTACAAGATTACACAAGCTAGAGTTATGAGATTTAAAATTCAAATAAAAATATTTTGGAGCATTATCAAGTAACAAATGGAAACATCTAGAAAACTCTTTTTCACAACCTTATCACCATAAAAAGAATGCTTTAGACTATTTTAGATCTCTCTCTTTTTCTTCTTGACCTCTCTCTATTTTCTTTATTTCTTCTCTTACTTATTTTTCTATTCTTTTCCATGAACTAATTTTCTTATCTAGGGTTTAATGTAGTCACTTGGATTTCTATTTAATTTAATTATGATGTCCTATTGATTTTTCTTCTTTATTCTAATCTATATAATGTGTGTTTAATGCTAGTAAATATTGATCAATATTTGCTTGATTTATGATTTTGATTCAAAATTCGAAAGATGAGAATTGAATATGCTATCATTATATAGACATAGGTTGCATATTGGACAAAAGTACCTGTATGACTTGTGTAGTAATTAGGTTTTCATGCTTAATGATTTCTATATGTTTAAGTTTATAACAGAGATGTAGAAAACCTACATATAGGCTGAGATCTTATATCTTGAAAAAGAATAGGAATCGATTTATGTTACCTGCTATTAGAATAGGAAGAAATAAATCTAGAATTTATTAATAAAATTAGTAGAATGAATAGTTGATGAAATTAACACCCTTGGTCTTTTTAATACTGATTTCCATCTTTAGTTAATTTTGTTCATAATTATTTATAATTTTAAAATTAAAATTCATTCATCTAAACTTTATTTGCCAAATAGAAATTAAAAGAACAATTGTTGGTAATTGGAAAATAGTCTTCGTGGGAACGATACTCTACTTATCATCTATATTACTTGAATCGATTGCGTGCACTTGCGTATCATATTTTCATGATCAGTAAATTGTATGTTCAAGGAGCAAATAGGGAATAACGTGGAAGTTTACGTGGACGATATGTTGGTAAAATCCAAACAGGCTGAGGGGCACATTGAGGACTTGGAGGAGTGTTTCAATATCCTAAGGTAGTATAGAATGAAATTAAACCCCCTAAAATTCTCCTTTGGTGTGGAGTCGGGAAATTTTTTGCAGAGAAAAGTCTCTTAGTCATCTTGCCTTCCTGACAGGATTCACAGACTGAAAGAGGACCAACGGTTAATTCTCTTAAAGGTCCCTCCCTTGCTAGTGTAACGACCCTCAAAACATACTAGACCAAAATCATGCGGAAATTTAAACTTTTAACTTATTGTACCGAAAATCCATATAAAAGAAACTTTTAAAAAGATCATGTGAGCACACTTTTAGTTTAACAAACAGAAATGCAACTACTCTTCCGCAAAGTTATAACAAAACAATTATCCCAAAAGAAATAATAAACTTCCATATTTTTCTTTTCAAAATATTGATCCATCAAAAACCTCCCCAGGTCAGGCCACATGTACACATCCACAAGCAGACTCTGGCGCTCACTAGTCCACTTTGCTTTTGCACTTACCTACAACATGAAACAACTAGGTAAGCAAAAACGCTTAGTAAGAATAGCCTTACACGCAAGTATACTAAACCCAGCAACGGGTTGACCTAAGGTAGTTATTGCTACCAGTCATTAGGGTATTGGATAAGTTCCAACCCTATCATACAATTCTCAAACAATAGCCAAATAAGAACCAAATACTTTGATTGTACCTAACAACCAACGTTACACATATCATGATAACCTGCACTCAGAAAATTCCAGAACATTCGATATATATATATATATAATTACACAATTTAATCAACTCAATAAACATAAAGGAACCTGGCTCCAACCCGAATTCCCTCTTAACGTCCTGGCTCCAACCCGGACTATCTTACCATGTACTGGCTCCAACCCGGAATTTATCTTACCATGTCCTGGATCACCCCCAGACTATAATTTTACCATGTCCTGGCTCCAACCCGGACAGTATTACAATAAGGTTCTAGCTCCAACCCGAACTCACTTACAATTAAGTCGACGAATGCATAAGCATTGCAAAGGGAGGCATTAAGCATACCCTGGTCTTAACGACCCAAACAAAACTAGTGTAATCTACTACTACAAGCACACACTAGTATAATCATGTTGTAGCCAAGAAAGAGAAAGGACAACTTACTTGGAGTCCTTAGTTCCCAGCTGGATCTTTAACACCGCTATTCATTTTCCTTTTTTTGCGGTTACTATAATTAATACAGTGTACTCAGATTAAACTATGGCATACTCTTATAGCTAAATGCAATAAAGTTCTCTTAGAGACTCTATACTATACCCTCTTATACACCTTACAGAGTATAAGGTCATATTTCGTTTTAGCCTTTACAGTATCATGAAAAAATCAGCCTCACCGCAACACACTCTTCATGTTGTGCATCTTAATATTCTTTAACTAACGAACTCTCTTATCGGATAACTCGTATTTTGGTTTTAGGAAAAATGAGTTCTACTCAACTCATATCTTTAGAAAAATACCAACTTGTCGTCCTCTTACGAAAGTTTACCGTTTTCTATCATTTACCAAAATGGCACTTTTTGACCATTTACAAATAATATCTAACAATGTTATCCCATTCTCTTAAAAGGTTCTACAAAACTCAAACTCCCATTCTTACCATTTTTATCCATAACCTAAGATCTCTTTTTATGTTATTTTGGAAAAGAATGGCAATTGGACCCTTAACATATAAAATGGTAAAAATCAACTTTTAAATTAACTCAAGCTAATTTGGGATTGGTTAAATCTCAAAATCCTTAGTTATCTTTGCAGAGGATTATTTCTTCTCATATCCAAAACTTTGATGTCATTATATGTTTTAAAGTGATAAAGTCTCATTTTTAAGCTTTTGCCCTCAATTGAGTTTTTTTAACCAAAACCCTTAAACTATCATTCAAGTATTCTGTGTCATAAGGGCGGGAACTAGACGAAAATCTCGCGTCAGAACTTTTTTTAGGTTAAGAGAACGAACCTCTCGAAATTCACTTTTCGTTAAGGTTCGAAATTACTACCTTTCAGATTTTATGGCAAACTTAGAAAAATCATTTCTCTTAAACTGTGATACAGTTTTCTATAAAATTTGAAAGTAGTCCTTATACACATATTAAATAATTCCCCTCAAAATTTCATAAATTTTGGGATGGTAAAACTCATTCAAATATTTAAAGCAATATGGGCAGTGTGTGATGCCCAAAAGTTTTTCCCAGATTTTAAGGTAATTTGGAAAGTTATTTCTCTTACATCGTATCCCGGTTCTTTCTAAACTTTTACAGGGATCTTTGTACATGTCTAAATTAGCTTCCTTAAAAATATAATAATTTTTGGAGAAATAGAACCCATCAAAACGTTTAAATAAATCTGGGCAGTGCTTGCTACCCAGAAGTTTTGTTTCCAGATTTTAGGGCAAATTTTGAAAACTCATATCTCTTATAACATAACATATTTTTCTCTAAAACTTTACAATGACTCTTATATATGTTTAAAATAACACTCTACCAAATTCCATATTTTTTTTTATTAGTAAAACCTGTTCAAGAGGAAAAACAATCTGGGCAGTGCATGCTGCCCAGAAATTTTCCAGATTTACATCAAAATGTCAAAACGTGCATAACTTGGGTTTAAAAATATCTTTCTACGATTTTCCAAAGCCTAATATCAAGTAATCATGAAGAACTATACAACTACATAAAAATATTTCACAAATATAGGCAGTAGAGTGAGATCTGACCCATTGGAAGCCAGAACACAAAATTTTTGCGGCATGTATTTTTACACAACCTAACAACAATAAGCATTTCTAGCATAACCCTAGCCACATGCATGCATAAAAATCATCAAATCACAAAATCTCAAACTTAAGCATAAAATTAACTCCAAAAATAATTAAAATAACCTATACAACCAAATCTACCAACATAAATCACAAAACTCAAGAACAACCGTAAATTTCTACATTTGATAGTTCTAGCATGGAGTTGTGTTTTCCTTAGTTTCCTCAAACTCCCCCTTGTGCTCTACACTATCAAACCGAGCGCCATAGTCCTACATGCAGATTTTTAAGAGAGAGTTAGGGTAGAAAGACTTAGATGAGGGAGAAAACATGCAAACTACCAAGATCTCTTACCTTGCTTTCACTTGGTCACCAAAGTGCTATATCCTTAAGATCCTACCCGCACAAGCTTCTCTTGAACCCTTAGAACACAAATTAATTGTCATGCATGGCTATTAGATCCCATGCATGCAAAATAAACCCTTAGGGTTTCAGGTTTAAAGAGGAAAAGAGGAGAAAAATTAAGTAGGTTTCGAAACTTACTCTACACAAGTGTGCTCTTGAGCTTCTCCCTCCTTCAATGGGGAAGTGAGTGCTCTTGGCTCATGGCAAGAAAAATTGCAGCAATGGAGAGTATAGAGACTTAGGGTTTCAGTTTTGGGGAGAGGAAATGGAAAAGAGGTTTTTTTCTTGAGGGAAAAGGAAATTTTTCGGAAATGATTAGATGTGCAAGAGAAAAATGATTAGGGTTTAGCCAATGAGTGGGGTAAGACTCTTACTCTTCCCGTAGGGTAGATGTCCTAGGCTATTGAAATCCCTAGGCATAGCCTTGCTGCCCCCTTCTCTCTCCTCCCTTGGAAAAGACATTTATGCCCTTACTCCTTTTTACCTCTCTCCTTAGACACTCAAGGGCCCTTTGGTAATTTTACTTATTTAAAATTCCCTAAAATTTTACCCTATAGTTTTTAAATATGTTTAACCTTAATTAATTAAATTAAATGTGATCCAAAAATAAAAATTTTCACATATCACATAATTTTGGTAATTTTATCAAATTGACCAAAATTCCCTCAAAGGCCTGAGCAAGAAATTCTTACGCCCGGTTGATTGGAATTCACCTCAATCAATTTTTCTTAAACTTGTTGGATTGACTATAAAGTATCACTTCCCAGAAAAATTTATATCTGTATGCCATATAATTTTCTATTTTATTTAATTCGAGATTTTTCTCCCATTAGGGTTTATTCCTTGGTCTGAGACCAATCTTTCTTTGCATAAAGCTAGTTCCTTTACCAGATCATTACAACGACTATAAAATTCACCAATCATCACAAATTCATATAATATCATTTATCAAAATAATATTCCACATAATTCTTCAACGACTCCAACAACCTACTAACGGGTGTTCAAAACGCGGGATGTTATAGCTAGTATGTTAATTCTATCCAAACCAATATGCCACAATCTCAAATGCCATAGATATGTTTCATTGTAAGAATCAGTCTTTTAACGTTTAATACACATTGGGTTTGCAACTTTAGACATTTCAGAGTTGTATACAGATCACTCTTTTGCCTTAAGTTTATACAGCCCATCATCAGAATTTGCATGACATATTTCAATACCAGACCTTGAGATAATAAATTAATTATTGTTGAAGGAAATATCAAAAATTTGTTCATGCAACATAGAAATAATAAAGTTTCCAATTAATAATCACATTACTAATCATAAACTAAAAAAATTCTAAAACATTAGTTTTCTTGTTGTAAATAGAAATCTAAAATCTCTAAAATAAGAACACATTAAAATTTTTAAATTGTTCATACCAAAAATTAAAATTCTAAATAAAACTAAAATCAAGCTTCATCTTTATCCAGCATTTGGCACACAGTTAACCTCTTTGTGGAAAGATTCTTAACCTACGATGAAGAATAAATAACAAAAATATAGCCAGTGGCATGTGTGAGTACAATAATCACCAGAAAAAATATATGTAAATCATATTTACCTCCGTTTCTTTCAATCAATTAAATATAGCAGCTTCTTCAACTTTGTCTATAATTGAGTGCAATATATCATAGGCGTTCTCGATATGTATATATTTTCCTATCATTTCGTCAGGCATGCTATAAAGCAAGCAATAACGAGTCAAAAAATTAGACTTACTCGGATCACTATATTTTTCATGTCCTTCATAGCCATGTGAAAAGGATAGAACTGATGGGTGCTCTTCAACAACCGCATTCATTAACTTTTTAGTTTTGAGAACGATCATCATTCCCAAAAACCAACAATACATGTCATTTATATCAAATGTGAAAGTTTCGGGAAGACATCAAGGGTATGTTTAGGAGACGACATGATTGTTGAAATCAATAAATAATATCACAAAATTAATTTAGCACATATTATGAATATCAATAAGTTTTTGGAATAGTAAATATGATGCATGACTGCAATAAATTTAAATAACACATAAAAAACATTGATTACTAATTCCACGATAAATTAATTTGAAAATTAATGGACCAGCCTGGGGGTAGGTCAGACTAATCTAAAATTAATTTTGAGACAATTCTCAAATATATAAGTGAAAACTTAAAATCAACTATTTTCTCTTTTGACTTACGGACAATTGCTAGTTTGGTCAAGATTAACTAGTCGGCTCGAAAGCTTGGTTAACCTTTGTGAGTGTAATTCATTATCTTAGATTAATGAGTTAACTCAAGAGTGTGCCTTAAGGTCAGTCAAAATTGAAATACATCATTCAGTCATATTCTTATAAAAAAGTTAACCTTGAATAATAACACAGTCAGAAACCTTCCTTAGGGGGGACGCAAACAAAGGCACCTCAAGGCTCATTCCTTGAAACATCGGTGTTAACTAGTAATAGAGACCATAAAAATTCTTTTTATGACTCCTGCTCCCACTCACTATTTTGGAATATGTGTTTTCTCAAAACATCCTATGTTTTATAATTAATTAAATTAATTTACCAAATGATATTCTAATAATTACTAATCTCATTATACATGTAATCATTAAACAAAATTTAATCAAACTATTAAATAGGCCCTTAACTATCCAGTCAATAAATGCTCTAATTATTAAGAATATCATTTGCCTATCTAATAAAATTAATTATCAAATAGGTCTTGACATTAACACTTAAATCAATTTACCGCTTTGTTCTAGATTAATTATATGACTCATTAAATGTATATAATCAAATAGGACGTTCCTAATCAAAACTTGTTTCTACTTGATATGAGATGCATGCTTCAATTAGATATTGTGTGGGTGTTGACGGTGAAATCTCGTCAATGAAATTAGATCGGAAAACTCAAAAATAAGTGTGGTGATGATTTTATAATAACTTAGAATGAACTTATGGAAGGATAAACACAGATCGATAATGGAGTAAAAATGTATATTGCTTAATAGTCTCTGCATACAATGAATTTTCCAACCCCTCATTCTGAGGGGTAAAGCCCTATTTATAGCTAGGCTCTTATGGCCCCTTATACATGATGGTCCCTTTGGAGTACAGGAGTACACTATCAGGGTCATGGCACAGGTGGTAGTGGTGTTGGAAGAGTGGTGGTCAGCTCCAGTACGTGTCAGAGGTCTGCAAAAGTGCTCATGTCTTGATGCCATATTATGCCTCCACTACTTGTCGGGTACATCCCACATAAGCGTGTTGAGGGAGTCCGTACCAAGTACCATTCTTGTACGGCCATTACTTGTCTGGCATGGACATCACGTCCATACCCTAACTCATGGACCTTGCGAGATGGTTCATGAGAAAGAGGTGAGAAGGGCCCCTCAACCCCACATGTGTACTCTGGGCACAAGACGTATTTCTGTAGGTGTATGAGGCAAGGCCTTGGCGCGAGGCCCTGGTGCGCGCGAGGTAGGTGCGAGGCCCATGTGCGCGCGAGGTAGGTGCGAGGCCCATGTGCGCGCGAGGTAGGTGCGAGGCCCATGTGTGCATGGGCGTGAGGCACTGGTGCGCACGGGCGCGAGGCCCCTGTACACACGGGCGCGAGGCCCATGTGCGCGCGGGCGCGAGGCCCTGGTACGCGCGGGTGCGAGACCCTGGTGCGCGCAGGCGCGAGGCCCCTGTGCGTGCGGGGGCGAGGCCCATGCGTGCGTGGGCGCCAGGCGAGGTCAAGTTCTTGGGGGCCGTGAGGCACATACTTTGGTGAGACGTGGGACACATCCCAAGTGTGAGGTGTCTTCTTGGCATGAGGTCCATGGTGTGGGACACCTCGGGGCAAGGCTAGGTGCGGTGCATGAGGTGCAATTGGGTACAACTGGAGTGGTGTCCGCAAAGCCCATGCGCGAGGCGTAGCTGGGTGTTGTGCGAGATGGAGGCGTCTTGCGAGGCTGGGGCCTTGACTCCGAGGGGCATGGATAAGGGCCATGTGTGCATGACAGAGGTGTCTTACGAGGTGATGCAGCTTGGAGGCCCGGAATGACCTCATGAGGCCTAGAGCCTTGCGAATGTCTGACATTTTGATGGCTTGTAATAACGTTCTGCCTCCATCGCATACTTTGCCCCTTAGCTGCTTACTTCATTAAGGGACTAGAAACTTCTTTTGTTTTTTTTTATGGTGGATTTTTGGTATCCACAGTGGGTAATATGTATGGCATGTTATAATGGATGACAATGTTATTAAACGAATTTAATACATTCAAACATTTAAATAAATAAATACAACAAATAAATAAATGTGAGTCGGGTGTTTTGGGTATTTCTATACAAATTAAACACTTGCAAAGTATACAATAAAAATGTAAATACTATCTAAGACCTAAATAAGATCTTCTATCTTCATTATTTGGGCCTTCAAAATAATATTGGTCCACTTACACCTTTATCCATTTTAATTTTGAATTACAATAAATTTTAGTTATGTCAAACTAATTTTAAGAATAATTAAACTTGAGTTTTAAAACCCAACAAGCTATTAGGCCCAATTTGAATTTGGACTCAAAATAAATAATTTTAATGGGCTTTATGAAAAGCCATAATGGATAATTTGTTGCCAATTAGGGTTTTGTGAAAACCCTAATTTTTTGGGCAATTAGGGTTTGGCAACCATAGGGTATGCGCATGGAGGAGGCACAACACCTAGTATCGTGTGTTGGGCTCGAGAGTGATAGGTGCGGCTCTCGGGAGCTGTAGGTGGTATGTGTGCAAGGGCTCGGGAGCACCAGTGGCTCGCGTGCGAGGGCGTAGGCATGCTAGTCAGACTCGCGGAGGGCTCGGGGAGCTAGGCAGGGCGCACACTGGGGCTTGGGGAGCGCCTGATAGCAGTGCACAGGGCTCGTGGGAGCTTCGAGCGACTTGCATGTGGGGCTCGTGGGGAGCCTGGGTGTGGTGCTTCAGCTGGGACCGAGTGGATCTAGGACAAAAAAAAAATTCCTAGCTACTTGGGGCTTGTGAGGACATTTGAGTAATTAAAAAATGCAGAAACATAAATTACAAAAATCTTATACCCAAATGGCTTACATTTTTCAGATCTAGAAAAAATTATGAACAATTTTGTTGACGCGGTTCTTCGGCAACAGATAATTATACGAATAAACGGGATGGATTAGTGCTAGATAATGAACCGTAATATGTAAATATTTATATTCCAAACTGATGAAAACAGTATAGGGGGAAGGTTATGACTCCTTTCCTTTTAGGTGGTTCGAAGGTTAAAATCCCTCTAGTCCACCAGTCAATATTATTGATATATCTCTTGTATTCCTTATAGGGTGTTTCTTTACAAACCCCTTGCAACGCCCAGGGTCTCCATATTTATAGGGAGAGGACACCTGGGTGTTGGTAAAGGGGGTCATCCCGTGACCTTCTTACCCATTATGTCACTTCTGTGACACTTATGATTAATTCCTAAAATCTGACAATGAAGTGTTGTCTAATCACTAGGTAAGGGGGATAATGGGCCGCATGGCCCAAACCAGTCGTGGGGTGCCTGAACACGCACATTTATGCTGCGTGTCCGAGAATTCAGGAATGGAGTAGACACGTGATGTCTGATATGCGCACGTTTACATTGCGTGGTTGACTTCATAAATGTTTGGGAGTGTCAGCTCTATGTCGTACCTCGAACTTGATGTAGATCCAACTCGTGGTGTCCACACTGCTGACCCGATGCCTTCGAGTATTCTTACTAAACCTCTGACTACCTCGAGTTAAAGAGGTGGAGACTCGTAACAGCGGCTCCGGGTAGGTGGCCTCCACGTGGCTGATAGAATTATGCCCTTTTCCAGCTCACTAATAACCCGTGGATGTTTAGGGCATACATTTGCGCCCCAAGCCCCTGCTCGTGGCACGTGACGTCACCTGGGGCCACAGTGGGGGCTTTTAGGCTTCCTTATCGACTCTTCATGTTCTGCCTATTGCGCTGGTATCAGATACGTGGAGCATCGTGGTTGGTGACGGTCCGTCTTCCGAGAATCGCATTAAATGGCCTAGTCTATCTTCGGTCGTCATTTCGTCTTTTGAGTCGTGACCCTCGTATCCCGCATTAAGACGATCGGACAACCCTCGTTCCTTTGTCTTTTACGTATATATAAGGTTGGCCACCTTTCGCATGAGCCACCCTTTATTTGAAAATTTTCCTCATCTTCTCTCTTCTTAGCCTCAAAACCCTTTTTTCTTCCGGCTATCATCCCAGAAGTCCCTGAGTTTCAGATACAAAGGTTTCTCTGTGACTCCGGTTCTAAAGGCTCCACCAAGACTCCGACTTCAACGCCCTTTTCGACTTTCATACAGTAAAAACTTCTGTAAGTCCTCTGCCTGCTGTATGGTCAAATGTTTCCATTTTTTTTTTTGTTTAGGTAGACTCCTTTTTAGTTGCACACTGTAGGTTGTTTGTTATTTTTTATCCTAGGGGTATCGACCATAGGACAGAGAATGCTTAGGAACATGACGCATAGGGCAAGATAATTCTAGGGGGAGGTAATCTCTTGAAATGCCTGTTTGGAGAGGGGAAGGCCACAAGTTTCTAGGGTGAAAAATCGGGTAGCTTAGGGGCCACGCTTCCCAGGCGGTTTTGCTTTTTGAAACTTTCTCTCCAAGGCAAGCATTATCCTGACCCTCCTGACACACGGATCCCGAGCAATCAGGGACCCGTTGGGAGCATAGGCGCGCGTTCATAGAACCGCGTGGCCTCACTCACTGCGGGTTGAGATTACCTCAGCCCGTGTATGGAAAATCATTCCTCGCGCTAAATTCCCTTTCTTATTTTTAGGTCGCCTTTCTAAATTTTCTTCATCTTTGTTCGTTAGGTGACCAGATGGGACCTAGGAAGAACATGCCCAAGAAGAGTGCCACCAGCTTGTCATCCCAGCAGGCCAGGGGAAGGAGGTGGTAGCGGATTCCCCTATCCCCCTCTTCGGTCCCACCGTGGAGAAAGAGGTCGAGGTGGGACCTGACGCCTTCTTTGAGGCTGAGAGGATTGTCTCGAAGGTTACAACTCAGGGGAAGGTCAACAAGATCTTGCTGTCCCACAACATCGAAATAGGGACGGGAGCTCTTGTTGCCCGACCTCCCATCGAGGGCGAGCAGAGCTGCACACCGCTCGACGAGGAGTTCGCGACCTGGAGCGACGAACACCTTAAGGCCGGGGCCTTTCTTCCTCTTTACTAGTACTTTGCGGACTTCCTGAACTTTGTGAAGCTCGCCCCCTTTCAGCTCCCCCCTAACTCATACCGTCCGTTAGCGGGGCTGAGGTACCTGTTCCTGAAGCAGGAATGGGAGGTCCCTACACCGGCGAATCTTCTCTACTTTTTCTTCCTCAAAGCCAGCCCAGATCAACGGGGGTGAGGCGATGGGTTCTATTACTTGACCCGTTTCCCCAACTCCTCCACAGTCATCGAGCTGCCCAGCCACCCCAACGACTTCAAGGACCAATTTTTCATGTCGACGGGGTTCCGCAACTGCGAACACCATTACTTCAACCGTCCTCGTAAGTTCTTTCTATCCTCAGCTCGCAAAATCGTTGTTGACTTGTTCCTATCCATGCGTATTGACTAGAATACTATCGTGCAGCTATTTTTGCGAGGACGACTAAATCGGTGACCCTCGGGGGTCAATACGAGACATTGGCGGGGCTCCCTCCAAGTGAAAAAGACTACTGCCAGCTCGTGTCTGATGAGACGATGCTGGCGTGTAAGTTAATTTCTCTAGGCTAGACTCTAGCCTTGAGGAGGCTGCGGATCGCCCCAGCAGCTCGCGAGATGCCACCCATCCCCGAGGAGGGTGCCGCGGACGACGACGAGGAGGACGAGGAAGACAAGGTGCCGCTCGTGCGTCGGAAGCGGGCTCTTGAGGTCGCCCAGGGGGTCAACGCGGAGCGGGTCCAGTCCGAGGCAGCAGCCAGTCCCTTCGGCCAAGGTAACCCATACTTGTTTAAGGATTTAGACAGAGCTACCGCAGATCTACAGCTTGCTAGGTTTAACCCTAGCCAACTCATTCACCGTCACCAAAACGACCCAGATCGTAACATAACTCTTCTCCAGTGCGTTGACCAGCTAGTGTTGCATCATGACATCGGCCGCCCTAGGGGCACTGTAGTAGTAGACAATACCATGGCCTTTAGATCAGCCTTCTTTGAGGAGTACAGGACCAACCTTAGTTCGTGGCCCTCCCTTCTGGAGGGTATAGTAGCTCCGAGGCTTAGGCAATATGTAGAGGAGTCCAGTCCTGAAGCGGATCCGGACCTAGTGCCCCCTCTCATTCGTGAAGTTATAGTCTTAGACTCCCCCGTAGAAGCTCTGCGGCCAGAGGTCGTGACAATAGATTCCTCCTCTAGCTCAGAGGGTAGGACCTTTTTCAATACATTCTTTAGATTTTGTGATCAAATATTTTTACATGCATATTGATGCCCCGTTCTTTGTTTCAGGCGAGGAGATGTCACAGCCCGGGGACAACGTTCTGCGATCCATTTTCCAGGGGGGAAATCCTTCCTCTGGGTCGTCTGGACCCTTGGTGAAGAGGCTCTGGCTGACCAAGAAAACTCCCCCCCCCCCCCCCCCCCCGGGACCAGTTCCAAGTCTCCTGCCAAGGGGAAGGGCCAGGGTCCTTCCGCCATAGAGAAGGTGCCTCCACCCCCTCCTGCCACAGAGAAGATGGCTCCACCTCCCCCGCGATCTCCTGTCTCGAACCGAGAATTGGAGGTACCAACCGAGACCTTGCCAGCTCCGGTTCCCACCATGCGCATCCCAATCAACACTCAGGCCCTGGAGAAAATCCCCGAGGCCTTTCGAGGGACGATTTATGAAACCGCGACCTATATGGTGGATCACTGCTACAATGCCACCCGAAGGGATCTGCGGGAGATCAAGATGAGGAGCCCCGAGAACGTTATGGAGTCTTCACTGGGGATGACCCTCACGGTAAGTTTACTTAATCAATGGTTCTCCTTGCTTTTTCTAGAGCACATGCCTTATCATCTTTTGACCTTGCAGGTGGATTTGGCCCTACACCGAAGCATAGCTCAGTCCCAGGCCAGGTTTGACGAGGTCAAGGGCGAGTTCCAGACTGCCAAGGCCGATCTTGCGTCTGCTCAGCAACAAGAGCCAGATGCCAAGGCTACCTTGGCGACTGCCCGGGAAAGCGAGAAGGTCGTGCAGGCCGCCTTGGTTGCTGCGCAGGCCAAACTGGAGGCATCTCAGGCCAAGCTGCTGGAGGTCGAGGCTACCAAGGTCGCCCTGGACGCCGCGAAGGTCGAGCTTGAGGAGGCCAAGGCCGCCCTTGTGGCGGAGAGAGCATCTTCCAGCTCCTCCATGGAGGCCATGTTATATCATTGCTGGACCTTCAACCAGGATGGTGACTTTTCCTTCCTGAGGCCAGAGGTGTGGGAGTCCTTCCTAGAGAAGTTCAAGGCTCGCCTTCAACAAGAGGCGCCCTCTGAGACTGGGGAGAGTTCCGCTGCTGCCGAGCAGGACGCTGAAGGGGTGACTTCGACGGAGCAGCCTGGTGGGGCTTAGGACTTCTGCTCCTTTCTCTTATTATTATTATAATTTTTTATTTGTAATTTTATATTACGAGGTTTTTATCCTCAAGACAATTGGTTTCCTCAGATTTACTTTGATCTATTTATATATATTTTTTGTGGTTTAACTTTATTGTTACTCCTCTTTAATGCATTTGGCGAGAACTTAGTTTCTGTTGGTGTTATGATTAACATCTCATGCTTTTTAGGAAAAAACATCTATTAATCAATTTGAACCAACTTCTAAGTTTTAGGACCTGGTTGTATCCAGGACATTGATTTTAAAAACTTAGTTCGCGTTAATCCTTTATTGATATCTCGCGCTTTTTAAGAAAAACACCGATCAATCAATTTGAATCAACTTCTAAGTTTTAGGGCCTGATTATATCCAGGACATTGATTTTAAAAACTTAGTTCGCGTCAATCCTTTATTGATATCTCGCGCTTTTTAAGAAAAACATCGATCAATCAATTTGAATCAACTTCTAAGTTTTAGGACCTGGTTATATCCAGAACATTGATTTTAAAAAACTTAGTTCGCGTTAATCCTTTAATGATATCTCGTGCTTTTTAAGAAAAACATCGATCAATCAATTTGAATCGACTTCTAAGTTTTAGGACCTGGTTATATCCAGGACATTGATTTTAAAAAACTTAGTTCGCGTTAATCCTTTATTGATATCTCACGCTTTTTAAGAAAAACACCGATCAATCAATTTGAATCAACTTCTAAGTTTTAGGACCAGGTTATATCTAGGACATTGATTTTAAAAACTTAGTTCGCGTTAATCCTTTATTGATATCTCGCGCTTTTTAAGAAAAACACCGATCAATCAATTTGAATCAACTTCTAAGTTTTAGGATCTGGTTATATCCAGGACATTGATTTTAAAAACTTAGTTCGCGTTAATCCTTTATTGATATCTCGCGCTTTTTAAGAAAAACATCGATCAATCAATTTGAATCAACTTCTAAGTTTTAGGACGACCTGGTTATATCAAGGATATATGCCCCCTAAGTAATCAGGAAGGGCCTTTCGTGGTTACTTGACGTTACATCCACAAACATATGCGACAATGCGAAAAGATTCTCTTATTACTTAATAAACAAAAGGTGGCTTTTCTAACTAAGCCTTACAAAGATATTACTGATAATATTTCTTTAGGTGTATAGCGTTCCAAGTCTGTGGGACCGCTTCTCCGTTAAGCCGAGGTAGCTTAAAGGTTCCTTCTTTCACGACCTCTGTTATTTGATAGGGCCCTTCCCAGTTTGGTCCCAATACTCCGTCCTTGGGATCCTTACTGGCCAGGAAGACTCTTCTAAGTACCAGGCCGCCAACACTAAAGACACGTTTCTTGTCCTTTGAGTTGAAATAATGAGTGATCTTTTGTTGATAATGCGCGAGCTGTAGCTGTGAAGCTTCTCATTTTTCGTCAATTTGGCTGAGGGACGCGCAGAGCAATTCGTCGTTCCGGTCTTGGTCAAATGTCTGGAATCTATGCGAGGCTACCTTTACTTCGACAGGAAGGACTGCCTCACTCCTGAAAGCCAGGGAGAAAGGAGTATGACCCGTCGAAGTTCGATGCGAGGTCCGGTATGCCCACAGCACCTGGGGAATCTGTTCTGGCCAAACTCCCTTGGCTTCATCCAGTCTCTTCTTAAGGCTTCCTTTTAGCGTCTTATTGACAGCCTCAACCAGCCCATTGGCCTGGGGATAGGCCACAGAGAAGAAGCTTTTAACAATGTCGTGCCTCTCGCAGAATTCGATGAAGAGGTCACTATCGAACTGCGTTCCATTATCCGACACGATCTTCTTTGGCAGCCCGAATTGGCAGACAATATTCTTGACCACAAAGTCGAGGACTCTTTTTGAAGTGATCATCGCCAGGGGTTCTACTTCTGCCCACTTTGTGAAGTAGTCGATAGCCACCACCGCATAGCGAACCCTTCCCTTTCCAGTAGGGAGGGCACCAACCAGGTCAATCCCTTAGACCGCGAATGGCCATGGGGACGAGATCATCTTCAGCTCGACAGGAGGAGCCCGGGCAATTGTGGCAAATTGCTGACACTTGTTACACTTTTGGACATAGGAGATCGAGTCCTTTGACAGAGTGGGACAATAATACCCTTGCCTTAGTATCTTCAGGGCCAGGCTTTGCCCCCCAGTGTGATCTCCGCAAAAAGCCTCGTGCACCTCCTGCAAAATGGTTTTCGCCTCGCTTGGCAGAATGCACCGTAGGAGAGGTAAAGAGAGTCCACGCCGGTATAATATCCCATCTATCACTGTATACCTTGGAGCCTGGTAAAGTACCCTCCTTGCGTCATTTCGCCCCTCGGGTAACTTTCCTACTGTGAGATACTCGAGGATGGGAGTCATCCAAGTCGGTTTGGCATCAATCATCTCGACCTCCACCCTGACTTCCTCTATGCTTAGTCTTTCCAAGAACTCTACTGGCACCAGCCCCAAAGTCTCCGCCTCCCCAGAGGTAGCGAGCTTCGCCAGGGTGTCCGCGTTGGCATTCTGCTCCCGAGGTATCTGCTCGATTGAGCCACACTCAAATGCAGATAGTTCTTTCTTTACCTTGGCCAGGTAAGCAGCCATCTTGGTTCCCCGTGCTTGGTATTCTACCAACACTTGGTTTACCATGAGTTGGGAATCGCTGTAACACTGGACGGAGCTAGCCCTCAGCTCCTGGGCCACCCTTAGCCAAGCCAACAAAGCTTCGTATTCTGCCTCGTTGTTGGACGCTTTGAATCTGAACTGTAATGCCGAGTGGAATCAATGTCCCTTTGGGGAAATCAAAATGATTCCAGCCCCGGAGCCGTTCTCGTTAGACGAGCCATCTACGAAGACCTTCCATGAGGCCTAAGCTGACTCTTCTACTGGATCTTCTCGGAACCCTGTACATTCTGCCAATAAATCAGTCAGGGCCTGGCTTTTTATTGTAGTTCGCGGTATGTACAGTATCTCAAATTGGCTGAGTTCGATAGCCTACTTCAACAGACGCCCCGATGCTTCAGGTTTCTACAAAACCTGCCTTAAAGGCTGATCGGTTATGACGTGTATTGAGTGGGACTGGAAATACGGCCTGGGCTTTTGGGAGGCCGTAATAAGGCAGAAAGCCATCTTTTCCATCAACGGATACCAGGATTCAGCTCTGAGAAGCCTCTTGCTAGGTAAAGGAAAAGAGGCTCTCTTGCTGTTGGTTTGGATAACACGGGCGAATCGGCTAAATGTGCTTTCAGGTCGAGAAAGGCACGTTCGCATTCCTCGGTTCACTCGAATTTTTTATTTCCCCGGAGCAGGTTGTAGAATGGCAAACACTTGTTGGTAGATTTAGAAATAAACCGATTAAGGGCCGCCACCCTTCTTGTCAGACTTTGAACGTCTTTTCGCGACCGGGGTGAGGGCATCTCGAGTAGTGACTTGATCTTATCGGGGTTCGCTTCTATTCCCCTGGTATTGACGATGAAACCCAGGAATTTTCTTGACAAAACCCCGAAAGTACACTTTTGGGGGTTTAGCCTCATGCTGTATTCCCTCAAAATCTTAAAGCATTCCTCCAGATCGGAGGCATGGTTATCGGCAGTTTTTGACTTGACCAACATGTCGTCAACATACACTTTCATATTTTTCTCAATCTGATTGGTAAACATCCTATTTACCAACCTCTGGTACGTAGCTCCTGCATTTTTCAGCCCGAAAGGCATGACCTTGTAACAATAAACGTTAGTTGGGGTCATGAAGCTAGTGTGTTCCTGGTCTGCTGGATTCATGGCGATCTGGTTATAGCCTGAGTATGCATCCATAAAAGACATGAGCTCGTGCCACGCCGTGGCATCTACCAATTGGTTAATCCTTGGCAAGGGGAGCAATCTTTGGGGCAGGCTTTATTCAGATCGAAAAATTCGATGTAGGTCCGCCATTTCCCATTGGGCTTCGGGACCGACACAGGATTGGCGACCCAGACCAGGAACTTTGCTTCGCGGATAAAGCCGCACTTTAAGAGTCGGGCTGCTTCTTCCTCTAGGGCCTCAGCTTGGGTCATTTCAAGGCGCCTTTGTTTTTGGGACTTTGCAGGCACGTTTTTTGTCCAAGTGAAGGGTGTGCATGATGACGCTCGGGCTGATCCCTATCATGTCTCCATGGGACCAGGCGAACACATCTAGATTTTCTTGCAGAAACCTAATCAGCTCCGCCTTCCTCTTGCTACATAGATTTTTCCCGAGCTTCACCACCTTCGAGGGGTCTTGTGGGTCGATATTTACCTCCTCGAGCTCTTTGATGGCCTGGAGCTCGGATCTATCCTCGCCTACTCTGGGGTCGATGTCATTATTTAAGATGATACCCTCCCTTCTGGCGTTCTGAGGTTTTTCTATCTCGGGACTAGGTACGATTTCCCGAGATTCCTTACTCCCGCCCTGGATGGTCATCGTCTGCTGCCCGGGTTTTGATTTTCCCTTCATTGAAATGCTATAGCATTCCCTGGCAGCGAGCTGATCACCTCAGACCGTGCATATCCCGAGGAAGAGGGGAATTTTAGTGCGAGGTGGCGGATGGAGGTTATGGCTTCAAACGCTATCAATGTAGGTCGGCCCAAAATAGCATTGTACGCGGTGGGACAATCGATGACCACAAATTCAAGGAGTTTTGAGATAGTTCGAGGTCCTTCTCTTAAGGTGATCACTCGCTCGATTGTTCTTATTGCCGCCGACCCTTCAGAAAATCTATATAGCATCAAGGAGGTGGCTTTCAACTCGGTGACAGATAAACCCATCTTTTCCAACGTAGACCAAAACAACAAGTTCACCGAGCTCCCATTATCGACCAGTACCCTCCTAACTCTCTGGTTGGAGAGCTGGGCAGCTATGACCAGAGGGTCGTGACTGGCATCTTCCTTGGTGAATATGATTGGTTGCCTCTCCAGTCATTGCTGTTTGGGTAGATGATGCTCTGGGATGAACTCCACTCTGTTATGAGCTTTCAATTTGTTGACATATCTCTTCTGGGCACCTCTGCTCATGCCGGCTAGATGGGGGCCTCCAAAGATCGTGGAGATCTCTCCTCCTATCACAGGAGGAGGGGTGTCTTGATTTATCTGAGACTCGGGCTGACTTATCGGAGCTTCTGGAGTGGGTTGACCGGTGGGAACTCTATTCCGCGCATACTGAGCCAAGGGTTTGGCTCTGATGAGAGTCTCGATCTCATCCTTAAGATGCCTACAATCATCAGTGTTGTGGCCAATGTCGTTGTGGAATCGACAAAACTTTGAGGGGTCCCGCTTAGCCTTCTGGTGCTTCAAAGGCTCCGGCTTCTTCCGGGGGAGGCGAGCAGAGTTTGCTAGGAAAATGTTCTCCCTAGTGTTCATGAGCTCGGTGTAAGTCGCGTAGACTGGCTTAAACTTTTCTATGGGCTTGTTCTTCTTCAGACCGTGCTGGCCGCCCTCGCTGATCCCTTTTGTCTTGCCTCCACCAAATTGGTTATTCTGTGTAACGGTTTGGGTCGCTGTCACGACATCCGTTCCCACTCCAGCGAGCTGATCAGAGGCTTGGCTGGTTCCCGTGGCTGATGCTCGCGTCTCCTCCAGGTTTATCCATCCCTGGGCCTTATTTAAGAATTCGTTCACGGTGCTGACACCTTTTCTCTGTATCTCTTCCCAGAGTCCGCCTCCAACGAGGATCCCAATCCTCAAGGCCATAAGCTTGGAACTATCATCTGTGTCCCTGGCTCGAGCCACGACGTTTGTGAATCTGCTCAGTTAAGCTTTCAAAGGTTCGTCGGGCTGTTGATTAACGTTTGCCAGGGTGTCGGCTTTGACGCGGGCAGCCTGAGAAGCTCGGAATGCCCTCTTGAAGTCGGCAGAAAAGGTTTTCCACAAGCTGATGGACTGTTTTTTATTCTGTTTGAACCATTGCCTGGCCGACCCAGTCAAGGTGGTAGGAAATATTAAACACCTCAGCTCGGGACCGATGTTGTGGGCCATCATCAGGGTGTTGAACATACCCAAATGATCTGACGGGTCCCCGTCTCCATCGAATTTGGACAAGTGAGGCATACGGAAACCAGGTGGATATGCCGTGGCTGCTATGCTGGGGGCAAAGAGCTCGAGTTCGTCCCCCGAGTCGTACTCATCTTTTTCTTTTTCCGATAAGAGCTTCCTCATCAGATCCTCCATCTGAGCTAGACGCTCCAGGGTTTGGTCCTTACTTCCTTGGTTGTTCTGGGGCTGTTCAACAGCTCCAGTTCCATTGTACGCGTTAGGCGGGTTATTGTCCCTCCTATCTTGAGATAGGTTATGTGGGACATTCCCGCTGTCACGTACTTCTGACAGACCCTCCCCTTGGTGAGCACGACTACCATTTCTAGCTGGGTCTCCTCTCTGAGAGTTGAGGCGATCTTGGAGGTCGGCCCGAGGGCTTTGAGCCAAACTCAAACGATGGCGCAGGTCTTCGCTGGACATGCCACTTCAATGACTCCCGGTCCAGTAATTTCCATTTGAAAAACTTGGAGCCCGCCGCTGAGGGTGAGGATCTAGGATTTCCCCGCGCGCCCGGCTGTGATGGGAAGGTCCGGCGGAAGGAGGATTTCTCCTACTACTCCCATGAGCCAGAATGTCTCGGCCTGGATGGGGAGGAGATGGGTATCTTATTGGTGATGGGGGATTCCTAACTGGTGACATGATCCTAGTCCCGTCAGGGCGGACTAAGCTAGGTCACGGCTACCCCGCTCTACCATTCCCCGCGTCCTGCGCTCGGTGGTCTTACCATGGTGCAGGACGGCTGGCCGGGGTGGGCTGTCGTCGCGAGCCCTCCCCGGATCTCCTTCGTGAGCTTCCTCGGGCTCTCCTGGGTGCACTTGAGGGGGGAACTGAGCTAGGAGTTGAGGTTCGGACCGATCGGCTGAATTGTTGGTCGGCCTTAGGAAGTTCCTCAAACACAGTTTCCTGGTGGTGTGACGTGGGAGTAGAATCCAGAGTTGAGGTTCTGACCGACCGGCTGGGCCTGGATCGGTTCCTCCGGCGGGACTTATGAGTCCCACCATGCCTCTTTCCGACGTTAGCGTCAGTTGTAAGAGGGGGTAATTGGGCCAAGGCCTCTTCGATTTGCTTGTTTGCTTTCGACAGCTGACTTCTCAACTGTGCATTTTCCATTTCTATCGCCGTGTAGAAATCCGGGTTCGGATTAGGCGGCCGGGGAGCCAAACTTCCAGTGTCGCCCTGGTCCATTGGCTGCTTTCTTGGTCATTGCTGAACCTCAGGGTTTTGCTCATCAGACATGGCGGGATGGTGGGCCTCCTGCCCATCACGTTGATCCACTTAATTACCATGCCTCGAGCGAGTAACCACCATGGTTGGGTTTCTGCAATAGCACCAATCTAAAAACTCTCAATGAAAGCACCAAACTGTTGATGCGATTTTTTGGCAACAGATAATTATACGAATAAACGGGATGGATTAGTGCTAGATAATGAACCGTAATATGTAAATATTTATATTCCAAACTGATGAAAACAGTATAGGGGGAAGGTTATGACTCCTTTCCTTTTAGGTGGTTCGAAGGTTAAAATCCCTCTAGTCCACTAGTCAATATTATTGATATATCTCTCGTATTCCTTACATGGTGTTTCTTTACAAACTAGACGCCAACCCCTTGCAACGCCCAGGGTCTCCATATTTATAGGGAGAGGACACCTGGGTGTTGGTAAAGGGGGTCATCCCATGACCTTCTTACCCATCATGTCACTTCTGTGACATTTATGATTAATTCCTAAAATCTGACAATGAAGTGTTGTCTAATCAATAGGTAAAGGGGATAATGGGCCGCATGGCCCAAACCAGTCGTGGGGTGCCTGAACACGCATGTTTATGCTGCGTGTCCGAGAATTTAGGAATGGAGTAGACACGTGATGTCTGTTATGCGCACGTTTACATTGCGTGGTTGACTTCATAAATGTTCAGGGGTGTCAGCTCTATGTCGTACCTCGAGCTTGATGTAGATCCAGCTCGTGGTGTCCACATTGCTGACCCGATGCCTTCGAGTATTCTTACTAAACCTCTGACTACCTCGAGCTAAAGAGGTGGAGACTAGTAACAGCAGCTCCGGGTAGGTGGCCTCCACGTGGCTGATAGAATTATGCCCTTTTCTAACTCGCTAATAACCCGTGGATGTTTAGGGCGTACAAATTCCTAAACCCAAAATACCATCTAATTAACGACTCTTAAGAACAACCATACATCAGACAAAAATCCATCCATTCATCACATATTACAATAATATAAGAATGCATAGTATACCCACACAACAATTAATGTATGCAGAGATTAATGACCGCTCTGGTACCAATTATTGGTAATTAGTTTACCATGTGCACAGCGAAAATCACGGGGTGGTGGGCCCAAATATTTTTAAAAAAAAATTATTCAAACAATCTTTAAATAACATATCCATTAATATGCAAAACATTAATCAATGAGGAAGAAGGAGATAAGGATTTACCAGTTGTAGAAAAATCAAGAATCTTTGCTATCTTTTAGTAACTCCAACATCCAATCCAAAGTAGTCTTATGAGTACTCATGCCAAGATATTCCAAGATGTATCTCTACACCTCATGACGTGTATGGGAACGTAGAGTAATGGTGGGAAATTTTCTTATTCACAAGATGTACTCAACTCATGAGATCTTGAAATATTAGGTTTGAGACAGTTTTGAGGGATAGAGAAAATTAATATGATATATTTTTCTCTGTGTTTTTTTTTTAAATTCTCTAGAATCTCTTGTGTGTGTTTAAACTAATTTTCTATCAGATAGATTTATAAAATATTTATTTAAATTCAAAATTCAAATTATAAGTCACTTATTATATAAATAAAAGAAATATCAAAGATCCAGTCTTGGACCTAGTCACATGCCAATAACAGTGCACTGTGATTGGCGTGTAGTATATCCCAATTTCAAGAATATGTGTCATAACCACTTTTATTTAACTATTATTTAATAATTATTTATTCAAAAATATCTAAACCTGATAACTAACTTTATCAGAATAATTAATTAATAAATTTCAAATTAATTTAAACCAATTTTGAATCATCTAAATTATCTTTTCATATTATTTAAATAAATAAAACTGTTAACCCTCATTTTGGTCAACTGACACGGAGTCAAATGCTTGATGTGATGGAAGGTGTTGAAATAGATCTAATGGAAAGAACAGTAAAAGACACAACAACTTATAGTGGTTCGGCCCCACGAATTGGTAATGACCTACGTCCACTTAAGCTATTATTGATATTAGTTCTCAAAGGAGTGATCAAAGAACTAGGGTTCTCTGAGTTTCACAAGCCTTAGAAGGATTGTAAATGTGGAAATTTTTCCTTGTGAATTCTATTCACGAGTGAAGCTCTATACTACGAGACATCCTAAAAAGGCGTCACATGATGGTGAGGGAGTTGGGATAAGAGAGTCACCCTCACTAGGCGAGGGCCTTCGGCCACTTGCCAATCCAAACTTCACCCTCGCTATGCGAGGGTCCCCAGCTGGTCGTCCGCATGCGCCCCGTTCCATCAGGCATCAAGCCTCGTCTACACTCGGGAGAAGAAGGCCAGCCTCGCTACGCGAGGCACCCTCGCTACGCAAGGCACCCTCGCTATGCGAGGGTGAGGCTTTGTTGTGGCATCCGTGCCCTTAGCCTCGCGACGCCTGCTCCTGGGGAAAGGAGAGGCAGCCTCGCTATGCGAGGGTGCTGCCTTGTTACGACGCCCGTGTCCCGAGCCATGCCTACGACTGAGGGAAAAAGGCCAGCCTCGCTACGCGAGGTACCCTCGCTATGCGAGGGGGTGGCCTTGCCACGACGTCCATGCTGCGAGCCTCGTGTCCATGTGACTCGCATAAGCCGGCCCTGACCCCTGACGCCTTGACTTCTCAGGACACACATAGGTTGAAGCCTCCTTGACATAGGCACGGGAGCACTTGAAGGAACCTTGTTGATATGCCAAACGAACATGGAGCATTGAACGGGGATTGATGAGGACGACCGAGTACGGAACACGTGCGCTGACACGGGGCGTACGGTTATGGAAAGAACAGGGGCACGACCCTATGATCTGCGTCTGAGGAGTAGTGGCGGTACGGACCTGTACGAAGAGTAGTGGTACCACTTGGACACCCCCGACCATACGCCATAGCCGACAGTACTATGTCCTAGGCCACGACTCTGACACCATCAGGGTAGACACCACTACACCCTGAGCCACTACACTATCAGAGTACCTGTGTACGTCCCTGTGGTCTGGGACTTGTTTGTATCCAGGGCCAATAGAGCCCCCCCTATAAATAGGTTCCAACCCCTCAGGCTAAGGGGTTGGAAAACTGAATGTATGAAAGAGACTTAAGAAATATATGTTTCTGGTTTTCATTGTGGCCTGAGTTTCCTTCTGTTGATTAGAGTTCTTCCTATCTAATTCAAAGCTTTCTATAGTATAGAGATTAAAGTTTTCTAACCATCAATCGTTGACGAGTTCTTACCGTCAACAGTTTGGCGCCATCTGTGGGAACGTTAGTTTCAAGCTACTGTTCCACCGTTGTTTCCGACAAGAAGAAGATGCCAAGACGCTCGAAGCGACTGAGGGAGACGCGGAAGGAAGAAGTTCACCTGAACGAAGTCCAGCTGAAGGCCTCCATGAAGGACGCTCCTCCACCCAGAGACGTGGAGCCTCCGAAAGACCCTGAGGTTCACGGAGGTGATAGGGTGGCCTCATTGCCAGCCGCTCCACCTGGAGGGAGTCCTCCAAGAGCACCACCGGTAAACGCTGATGAGTTCCCTCCTCCAAAACTGCCGCAGGCACCAAACTCCGGCCGGCAAGACCCGGGCCCTTCTGCCCGTAGGCATGACAAGCACCCCCGGGTCCACTCCGTGAGCTCGAGTTCGAAATCCCGGTTTTATGAAGAGGAGATACGTGAACTCCACCGTAAGAACCAAAGATTAGAAACCACCTTAGAAAACATGCAAGAGGTCCTTAACGGCCTACTGCAGGGTAAGTCCAGCGTAACCTTGCCCAAAAGGAAAGAGAAGGGTCGGGAAAGCACTGTCCCAGTAGACGACGGGAGGACCAGACACTCCACCAGCAACACCCCCAGGGAGAAGCCGCATGAGCGTCCCGGACCGTCGAGGCCACCCCAGGGGCCAAGGAAAGGGAACAATGGTGGCTCTCGCAATGACATCGAGGTCACCTCAAAGAGGACGCCCTCGGATCTACGAGAGGAGCTCAACAAGAAGAGGGCGGATAAGAGGACTACCCCTCCTACTGTCCCCCGGGACGGTGAAGGAAAGGAAGGTGTCAACCCGTCCATGTTGAGAGACTCCCTGAAGAAGAGGAGGCAGGACCTCGATACAGAGATGAAGAGCCTGCGGAGTAAGATTGTCACCGCGTCCGGAGGGCAGAGCCTTGAGGAGGAGTTTGACTATGAATCACCCTTCACCAAAGAGATCCAAGCCATCCGACTCCTAGCCAACTTCAAGGAGCCTCATATGACCCCGTATGAAGGAAGCACCGACCCCAAATACCACCTAGACGCATTCAATGACTTGATGAAGTTAAGGGGGATAAGTAGCGGGGCTAGATGCTACTGTTTCGCAGTCACGCTGAAAGGACCCGCATACAAATGGTTTAAGAGACTTCGACCGGGATCCGTCAGGTCTTGGCAACAGTTTTCAGATGAGTTTCTCCAACAACGTCATGCCGTGCGTGATTATACTATGCCGGGCACCAGCCTCGCCAATGTAAAACAGGGTGAAAATGAGAGTCTAAAAAGCTACATCCACAGGTTCAACATGGAAGCAGCCAAAGTGGGGAGCTTGACCCGCAGAGAGTTAAAAATGGCCATCACTGCCGGGGTGCTTCCGGGAAGCAAATTGTGGGATAACATGCTCAAAAGGGAAGTCACAGACCTAGATGACTTCTACGAGAGAGCGCAGAAGTATATTCGTGTAGAGGATGGCCACGCGAACTTAAAGGCGGGAAAGTGTGAATCCCCTGCAAAGCCCCCAACTAATGAAGGGTCGAATGGTGCAAAGAAGAAGAGGGCGTACAAAGGGCCGAGGGATGATCAACATAGAAAGCCCAAGCGGGGAAGCGACCCTAGGCAAATGGCTTATACCTTCTATACGGACCTGACGGATACAAGGGAGCATATCTACCTCACCAACGAGAGGCGGGTTCCCTTCAAGAAGCCCCCACCAATGAGGAAGGATCGGTCCCAGAGGGATCCCAATAGATATTGTCAATACCACAAGGATATTGGTCACACCACAGCAGAGTGTATTCATTTGAAAGAAGAAATTGAGGAGCTCATCCGCAGGGGGCGCCTAGGCCGATATGTCAGGAGAGAAAGGCCGAAGTCGGAGGACGAACCAGTAATATCTAAGACGCAAAGAGAAGCTCCGGAAATCCAGGGAGAAGTAAGAACTATTTTTGGAGGTCCGGGGCTTGGGGGAGACTCCCGGAAAGGACGAGATAGGTACGCTAGAGAAGCCAGGCGAAGTCCACCACCCTGTGTCATGAGTCTGGAACAGCGCCCCCCGAAAAGCTTTAAAGGAGAAAATGACTCAATCACTTTTACAGAGGAGGATGCACGAGGGGTGCACTTTCCCCATAATCATCCTTTGGTGTTGACAATCCAGTTGGCCAACCTGCAGGTGCATCGGTTCCTCGTAGACAATGGAAGTTCCGTAGATATCTTATATCGCCCCGCCTTGGAGAAGATGGGCTTGGGCATCAGGAACTTGAAGCCTTGTCAATCCTCCTTATACGGGTTCGCGGGGGACTCGATACAACCTTTAGGGGTGATCGAATTAGCACTCACCATGGGAGAACAACCCCGACAGACCACGATCATGGCAAACTTCGTCGTAGTAGATTGTGCTTTGGCTTTCAATGCGGTATTGGGGAGGCCATCCCTAAGAGAATTGAAAGAAATCACTTCAATATATCACCTCACCGTCAAGTTCCCAACTCCTGGTGGGATAGCAGGCATGAAGGGAGAACAAAGAGAGGCTAGAGAGTGTTATAACACCACCCTTCACACTTCTGCGAAACTGCGAGAACCGATGGCGATGGTGGTGCATGGGGGCACAGACCCACAGGAACGAGACCCCAGAATCGTGAAGGGCCCAACCGGGTAAGACTAGCCGTAAGGCTCCCACGCCTGATGCAGGTAGTAGCTGTGTTTAGTTTGTTGCAGGTTATGCTATTTTAGTAGACGAGAATCAAAGAGGTTACCTAGATAACCTCCCAAGTAGATGTAAGCCTTTTATCTATTTATATATCGTTGTAATCTGACTACTATGAATGAAATTGTTTTCCACTTCGTATGTTATTTACTTCTTTGTGCAAGCATCAACTAAAGTCCCCGCCAAGATAAATCTCATCAGGTACTTGGGGGGGGTAGGACGACAAAAGTAAACAAAAAAAAAAAAATCTCTTATATTCAAAAGGATTAGCTACCCTTATGAATATCAAGGGAGCGGTTTAAAAGGATGACCTCCAACGAAAGGCCGACACCCCAAGAGGTGAGGCTGTAAGGAGAGAATCACCCGATAAGTCTAGATCGGCCATTAAGCCGGCTAGCCCAAAAAGGGTCTTACAAGGGACCCTTGGAAAAAAATAGTACTATGTATAAGGATGAGAAGGACGCTTCTCGCAAAAAGTAATAAGCGCGCGCAAAGAACATAAAAGGACCCCAACAGCCCAACGGGTTAACGTGTCCTTACAAGTATAATCAAGGTGCACCAGAAAGATTATCTTCATCAAATCAAAGAAAAACATATAGCCCACGAACAACAGTAATAAGAGGGACTTGCCAGAGCCCCTTAAGTTTGATAAAAAAAAAAAGAAGAGAAGAAGTGGTGCGAGGGATTACACACCCAAAGCATACATAAACTGAGTACAAGGGGACCTACAAATCTCCACCTCGACCCTGCCACTCAGAAATCCTCTCGACGGCATAGTCCCCAAAAGAAGATAAGTCAACAGTGGGGTTAGTCCTCCAGACAACATGCAATGTTTTCTCGATTATGCGATCCTCAACGGTCATAAGCTCAGCTTCGAGCACAGCGATCCTCCCGTTCAGAGTTTGGACGGTAGCCTCCAGCTGAATGTTGGCATGAGAGGTTGATGCAGCCTGGGCCAAGGCGGTATCCCTCTGGAATACCGCCTCGGCCAATTGACTTGACAAGGCATCCTTTGCAGTCTGAGCCACCGATAGGTTCCCCAGTGCCTCCTCAAGCTCGTGTTGCAACCGTTGGCTCGATGAAGAGTGGGAGGCGAGTAGTCGATGGTTCAAAATGGAAGCCTGTGTGAGGGCGAGAATATAAAGCAAATCCTCAAGGGTTAGACGATATGCCAGAAATAACATAAAAAGTATATATATGGCTAGCACAAATGAATAAACCAAGTATCGCGACAGTTACCTGCAGGGAGGCTCGCATGTAGGCGCTCTCTAGCTGAGCCTCAGGGACATCGTGTAGCGTCCCCCATTCACCTTTGGGAAAGTTTCCCAAGTGATGGCTCATGGCTTCCCCATATTGGCTCGCCAGAGGATGATCTTCAGGAATAGAAACATGAGCTGGGCCGGGAGAGGCGTGAGTACCTGCCGAGGCCCGCTTTGGCAAGGAGGGGGACCGGGAAGGCCCCAACCCATCTGCAGTGGTGCGGGGAGCAGAAGAGTGCGGAGTCGCTTCCTGGGGTAAAGAGACGCCTGTGGATTCCCACCTAGGATGCCTCCTCGGGGGTGAAGGAGCCCCATCGAAAGAAGGAATGACAAAATTCCTTCTAGGCACAGAGGGGCAAGGGGCAGGGACATCGAAGGCAAACTCACCGCCAGGTGTTAATGGCGACATCCGAGAGGAAGCACCGCCAGTGTGGCCGTCATCGGCTACACCCTTAGCCCTGCCAGCAACAGAGTACAAGCAGGAGTAGTTCTCAGACAGCACGATCTCCTCAACGTCCATATGGTCACCCGGGGAGTAGACATAATCCCTATCGGCGGCTTCATCATAATTCCTTTCATCGTGACCATATACCCACAGACTCTCAAGTACGGGCGCCGCTGGGGGTAAATCAACAGAGTCGGGTGACGCGGGGCATGGATCCTCAGATTCAGGGGAAATGGAGCATAAGGTAACTTTCTGGTCCGGGGTCAGCAGCCCGCATGAGTGGAGATTGCTCTCTGTGAAAAGGGCGCTGGCTTGTTTGCATGCCTTCGGCATAGCCAGAATTTGTATTACCCGGTCATGAGCCGCCCGTTTCAAGTTGGAAGCAACGACCCCTAAGAGACCTGCCATCGAATGAAAGAAAATACCCACAGTTACAAGGGCTATAAAAAAAAAGAAAAAGAGAGGTCGAATAATAAGAGAAATTTCTGGTATATGGGATCAAGGTGAGGATAGCCTTACGTGGGGTGTTGAAGCTAGAATATCGGGTCTGCCCACTGTAAGTATAGAAGTAGTCTGACTTCCACGCCCCCCTATTGGAAATAGATCCCTCCAAGAGGGAACTCCCTTTAAGGGCCGCGGCTTTCTGGAGTTGGTAGAACCCGGGGGCCGACGTATTCTCCCTCAGGGTGAAGAAGTAATGAACCTCGCTTGTTGAAGGCCCCCTAGAGTACACCTGATGGTACAACACATAAAAACAGCTGAGCATCACCCAGGAGTTGGGGGACAATTGTAGTGGCGCCAATTCAAAGTAGTCCAGTACTTTGATGAAGAAAGAGTGGAGTGGCAGAGCTCCACCAGATCGGATTATGGCATCGCTAAATGCCACGAACCCCTTTTGCGGTGCGGACGCACGTTCCTTGCGCTCTGGTATAACGAACTTGAGGTTCAAGGGTAACTTATGGGCTTTCAGCATGTTGCCCAATTTCTTCAGGGTAACGGTAGATCTTCCGACTTCATCAGAAGTGTCCAAGGCTTTCTTCGGAATCTCGGGTACCTGGACAAAGTAAGGCAGTTTATGAGCGACAGACTTTCTTAGGGTCCTAGAAGATTCCCCACATGTCCTATGTCTACCAGCTCTTTGCTTGACCCTAGGGCTCAAGACATGGGATAGGAGAGGGAACACGGGCGGCACCATGGAAAGGAACTCCGGTTCAACCAACTCATGTCTACCGCCTTCAAAGGAGGAATCCACGTAATCAGGAGACTCGTCACGACAAAAGGAAAAAGGCTCAGGGGGCAAGTTTTCTTCTAGGCAAGAAATTTCGGAAAGGCAATCCTGGAGGATTGATTGTAGTTGGGAAATGTATGTCGCTTGACGGGGGAAGAGATCAGAACCCGCGTCCCCGGGATAGGATTCTAGCTCCCTCTCCAAGCAGTACGCCTTATGTCTAAGGTAAGATAGTCTCCTGAGGTAGAGCGCCCGCACACCCCCGTGGTTAGAGGGTTTACATGCGTCGCCCCCCGAGTCGGAGGAGGACAACTCAATAAATTCAACATTAGACGGCCTTCGGGACATCGCCTAGACGCCATGGACAAGCTAAGACTCGAGGGCGTGTACGCATAAGGGCGACTCAATATCTACAACACGAGTGTGAGGGTATAAGAAAAGGGCCTGTGTATGGATACTGGAGAGGCTATGCGAAGAAAATGTTAAACTCTGAAGAATGAGTGTCGTACAACCAACAATTCTACCCTCGCGTAATCAATGCAAAACAAAAGGGAGAAGAGATGAAGGAAACCTACCTGTGGGAATACGAGGATAGACTTGCGAAAGAGCAGGAGCAAGACTGCGGGAACAAGGGAATGCCCAGCGTCACCACGAGGCTAAAGAAGAAAAGGAAACAAAAAAAAAAAAATTTAAAAAAAAGGGAGGAAGAAAATGAATAACTAAAATAAAAGAAAAAGTACCTCAAGAAGGCTTTGAAGGAGAATAAAACCCTTGAACTCTTGAAAATAAGTTGGAGGGCATGCCACTAGGCTAGGCAAGTCTTGGTGTAGAGAAGTGGTTTCAAACCTTGGAGTATTTATAGGGAAAGTCAATGCTCCCTAGCCATTGGATTTGTTTCCCTATAAATGGTGGAGATCAAGAGTATGGGTAATCTTGGGATCCGCGATGGAGGATGATTGGTCCTTATGCAATCTTAGGAACTTTCATGGATCCCCCAAGTGTTAGGTGGCTATTCTGTTTCTTTGAACACTAAAAAGAAACACAACTCCAAGCCACACTTCGTGCTTCTTCGAGCGATGTTGGAAAAATTTCCAAGGCTAAGTCCCCCAAGGCTGGCCGTGCGTGTCAAGCAAGAGAAATGGAGAGAGTCTACAAACACACTTAAAAGTGTACTTATAGACTCGGGGGGAAGTGTAAATGTGGAAAATTTTCCTTGTGAATTCTATTCACGAGTGAAGCTCTATACTACGAGACATCCTAAAAGGGCGTCACATGATGGTGAGGGAGTTGGGATAAGAGAGTCACCCTCACTAGGCGAGGGCCTTCGGCCACTTGCCAATCCAAACTTCACCCTCGCTATGCAAGGGTCCCCAGCTGGTCGTCCGCGTGCGCCCCGTTCCATCAGGCATCAAGCCTCGTCTACACTCAGGAGAAGAAGGCCAGCCTCGCTACACGAGGCACCCTCGCTATGCGAGGGTGAGGCTTTGTTGTGGCATCCGTGCCCCTAGCCTCGCAATGCCTGCACCCGGGGAAAGGAGAGGTAGCCTCGCTATGCGAGGGTTCTGCCTTGTTACGACGCCCGTGTCCCGAGCCATGCCTACGCCTGAGGGAAAAAGGCCAGCCTCGCTATGCGAGGGTGTGGCCTTGCCACAACGTCCATGCTGCGAGCCTCGTGTCCATGTGACCCGCATAATCCGGCCCTGATCCCTGGCGCCTTGACTTCTTAGGACATGCATAGGTTGAAGCCTACTTGAAATAGGCACGGGAGCACTTGAAGGAACCTTGTTGATATGCCAAACGAACATGGAGCATTGAACGGGGATTGATGAGGACGACCGAGTACGGAACACGTGCGCTGACACGGGGCGTACGGTTATGGAAAGAACAGAGGCACGACCCTATGATCTGCGTCTGAGGAGTAGTGGCGGTACGGACCTGTACGAAGAGTAGTGGTACCACTTGGACACCCCTAACCATACGCCATAGCCGACAGTACTATGTCCTAGGCCACGACTCTGACACCATCAGGGTAGACACCACTACGCCCTGAGCCACTACACTATCAGAGTACCTGTGTACGTCCCTGTGGTCTGGGACTTGTTTGTATCCAGGGCCAATAGAGCCC
Organism: Humulus lupulus; assembly: GCF_963169125.1. Lineage (NCBI taxonomy): Eukaryota > Viridiplantae > Streptophyta > Magnoliopsida > Rosales > Cannabaceae > Humulus > Humulus lupulus. The sequence continues at coordinate 203,044,897 of NC_084793.1, forward strand.
CCCCTATAAATAGGTTCCAACCCCTCAGGCTAAGGGGTTGGAAAACTGAATGTATTGAAGAGACTTAAGAAATATATGTTTCTGGTTTTCATTGTGGCCTGAGTTTCCTTCTGTTGATTAGAGTTCTTCCTATCTAATTCAAAGCTTTCTATAGTATAGAGATTAAAGTTTTCTAACCATCAATTGTTGACGAGTTCTTACCGTCAACAAGGATGAATCATACAATCGTAAGATAATTGTCCTAATTCTCTTGTAAAGAATAAACTTGAATCAGTCAAAAGGTCCCCTCCTTCAGCTATTTCTCCTCTATTTATAGGCTCTAGGAGGATTACATAAATTTGTTACAGATATTATTTCCTAAATAATCGGATACTCAAGAATTATGGGAGATAATCTCAGATATTGTTATAATTGCATAAGATCTTCTCAAAATATATGGAGTATACGACCAAGCTGGTCGTATATAAAGTCCAAATGTTACGCTAGGGGAACCTCCCTGGTCGATAGTCAAACAAAACCTTTGCCAAGCATCAGCCACGTGTTAAAAATGTTTGCCACGTCATCCACTCCTATTCTTTGGATAGCATTTGCCCCCCAAGTTTATTTATTGCGACCAGCAATAAGTAAACTTAGGAAAACAACCTTTCATATGCCCCACGAAATCTGTCAGAGCCCTCATGCGTTTTTGAAAACCGTGATCTAATCACGTCTAATCAAACCTCTTCAGTTTTCAAGAAACCACTCCAACGGCTGTTACACTCCCCCATGCTTCGAAAAAGGGAAAGTCGTGATGGCTACTTTTTGTCACACTTCGGCTTCTATAAGTAACCCCCTCATTCACCTTATAATCTTTTACTCACCATTTTCTACCAAGAAATTTCAAGAACTCCATCCCAAAACTCAGAGCTTCAGGTCTCAGACGCCTTGCCGAGGATCCTACAGACCCAAAGCTTCTATTTTTCAGTATCTCCAACCTTCATCCAGGTAATTTTCTTCGTCTTTTAAACTCTTTGAGATGCCATGCATACTGCTTTTGAGTTCTGAGACTTTTCGTGTTCTTGAGCAAAGATTTGTGAGGATTTTGTATATACCGTTGATGCTTGATAGGGCAGTGTACTTTTCATCTATATAAGTTAGGAATTAGTCTGATAGTCAGGATCATAGGTTTAGGGCGTAAAATCAACGTAAAAATTCGATTTTTAGGCTAGTTGAAAAACTGGGTTTTTCCCGCCCCTTAGGAGTTGAAAAAGCTTCTTTTCAGAAAACCTTTTACTTTCCTTTTTGATCCATTTTTCAAACTGCTAGCATAAAACTTAGTGTTCGGTTAGAATGCTGTTGGTCGATAGACGCAAGCAACGTTATTCCAACTTTCAACATAAGTTCCCAGACTGTGCGTCTTATCTCCTCCTTTGTCTGTTTGCAGTTCATATGCAAGACCTGTGGGGAGGAGAAAGACCCATCAACGACGATCTCTTAGTTCAACTGCTTGAAGACGAAGAACAACCTTCGACTCTAATATCAGATATTCCTTTTTCCCGCCTTAACCTAAACACTTCTCCAGTTCTGTCCCAAAACATGGCTCGTACCAAAACTAAAGCTCGAAAAAGAAAAACTCCCAACACTTCTCATCAGCCTATTGCTGATGCTCCCTCGACCAGTGGTCGAGACGAAAATATTCCTGACCCAAATGTGCAAAGGCATGCCCGCCCTTGACATGCTACTCAATCGGATGTCGAGTGGCATGTTGTCGCTGAGAGTAGGGTGACGATCAGGATGATCGCCAACTACTTAAATAAATACAATCTAACAGGGGTAACCCTAGTCAAACCTAACCCCGACCAAAGGGCTAATCTGCTTGGGGGTGCTTACAGTGCCTGGTCGCGGTTTCATGTTGAGGCAGGAGTCACTTTGCCTCTTCATGCATTCTTTCAGGGGGTGGCCAACTACTTCGGAGTTGCCCCCTTCCAAATTACCCTAAACGGATATAGAATGCTCGATGCACTCTATATCCTGTATAGCCAAAAAAAATGGCCCGCGCCGTCGCCACAAGAGGTCAACTACCTGTTCGACCTCAAATCTAACCCCAACCAAGAAGGCACGGGGTTCTTCCATCTTTGTCATCAAGAAACCAGTACTGGATTAGAGATCCACGATGGATAAAATGCCACCCTGATGAACCCATTCTCCTTTAGTTTTTCAACTTCTTCTTTTAAGGCTTTCGATCTATCTTTATCGAGCAGCCTTCTTTTCTGTTGCACGAGTGGAAAGCTTTTGTCGACGTTCAGGACATGGCTGATGACTGCAGGGTCTATCCCAGCCATGTCTTTATGTGACCAGGAAAAAACTTCCTGGTTCTTCCTTAAAAATTCCACCAGTGCGTGCTTTGTTGTTGCTTCCAAATTTTTGCGGACCTTTACTACTTTGGTCAGAAACTTTTCATCAAGTTGGACCTCCTCAAGGTCCTCGACAGGTCCAACATCTTCCTCAAAATCCCCAAAGCGAGGATCTAAGTCTCTATCCTCACTTTGGGCAACACCCTATTTGGTGACTTCATCACCTGATTGGGCTTGTATATCAATGGTCATCTGCAACCTTTCTGGGGGAGCACTCCTCGACATTCCCTTCTTGGCTTTAGTAATTAAGGCATTATAGCACTCCCTTGCTTCCCTTTGATTTCCCAACACGCGTCCTACCCATGCGTTTGTTGGGAATTTCATGTCCAGGTGCCATATTGAGGTGACAGCCCGAAGGTCAACCAGTATGGGTCTTCCAATTACAGCATTGTAAGCCGAAGGACAATCGCCACTATGAAAGTTGTGAGTAATGTCCTGGTAGCGGGCGTTGTACCTGCTGTTACCGGAAGCCTGATTGACCCTATTGGACCGAGTCCCTCACCAGAGAAATCGTAAATTGTTTGGTTGCAGGGCTCCAAGTCCTTGACGGACAACTTCATTCGTTCCAGCGAAGATTTATACATGATGTTAACTAAACTTCCTGTATCGACCAGCACTCTCTTCACCATCATGTTGGCAATTTGAACATCCACAACTAGCGGATCAGAATGTGGGAACCGGACATGCTGGGCGTCATGATCAGAGAAGGTTATTTCACCGTCCTCTGACCGAGCCTTCTTTGATGCCCAATCCTCCATAGTCATCATCTTGATGTCCTGGTCTTGGCGTAGGGTCCGAGCATATCGTTCCCTTGCCTTCCCGATGTTTCTCGCAAGGTGCGGGCCTCCGCAGATGGTGAGTAAAGTGCCAGCTACGGGATCAGGCTGCTAAGGTGGCGAGCGTTGGCGTGTAGGCGCCTGCTCGTTGCCACCTGGAGCCTCTCATTGGGAAGCCCCCGAGGCCCGTACGTATCTCCTCAAGTGTCCTTGTCTAATAAGGAACTCGATTTCATCTTTCAGCTGGTTGCACTCGTTCATATCGTGGCCGTAGTCGTTATGAAAAAAATAGAACTTGGTGTTATCCCTTTTCGAAATATCCTTTCGAATGGTAGCGGGTCTTTTGTAAGGCACACTGGAACTTGTGGCCTGATACACCTCTGCTTGAGACTCGACAAGGGCAGTGTAGTTAGTGAGCCGTGGCTCATAACGATTGCACTTAGCGCGCTTGCTCTCAGAGGTAGAGGGTTCGCTATGGGGCCTCTTCCCCCCATTCTTTCCATTGCCATTCCCATTTCTTTTGCCATTGCCGTCTGGCTTTGACCCATTGGCGGCTTTGGCTGGGTCTTCAGTCCCCTTATCTTTGTTTGGGGTCTTTCCCTCGCTGGCAATGGCATCCTCGAGCTTGATGTATCGATCAGCTCGATCCAAGAATTCTTGGGTAGTTTTAACCCAACGCTTCCTGAGGCTACTTCAAAGAGGCGTACGACGCCTAACTCCTGCAGTTAGGGCCATCATTTTTCCTTCGTCTCCCACTGTTTTGGCTCCAGCAACTGCTCGCATAAAACGCTGGACGTAGTCTTTCAGTGGTTCTCCTTCTTGCTGGTGTATCTCGACCAGCTGGTTTGCCTCAGTTGGGTGCACACGACCCGGATAGAATTGTCCGTAAAACTCCTTTCTGAACATCTCCCAAGATACAATACTTGCAGGAGGGAATTTAAAGAACCACTCCTGTGCAGCATCAGAAAGTGTTGCAGGGAAGATCCTGCACCGAGCGTCTTCGGACACCTTCTGAATGTCCATCTGTATCTCAAACTTGTTGACAAGAGATACTGGGTCACCATACTCGTCAAATTTTGGAAGTGTGGGCATTTTAAACTTGCTGGGAGTTTCTGTCACAGCAATCCTTTGGACGAAAGGAGTGCCCCTTCTCCTGTCGTACTCAATGTGAGATGTTCTTCCCCCGACCAGCTATTGTACTGCTTGGTTCAAGGCATCTATCTGGGCCTGAACGGCCTCAGGAATTGCCGGGGCCTCATCTTCCGGGGGAATGTACTCGTCGTGCCATTTTCGGCGGTCGTTGAGTACATCCCTTAAGTCTTCGTCTCTTCACCGTTGCTCGCTTGCTCTGAGCCGGTTAAAGATATTGTTTTGTCTGGGCTGCCCCCCAGCATTACGTCTTGCTTGTTGGTCTTCCCTAGGTGGTGGGCTTCTACCTCCACCTCTCTCTTCATTTCTCCGACCGGCATTCCCTCTGCCTGAGTCGGCCTCATTGTAGAAATGGCCATCTCTGAACCTCGATTGGCTATGGTGGGACTGACTGTCCCCTCGGTTGCCTCCTCGGGCTGGAACTTCCCGAGCATTAGGGGGAGGCTTGTGCTGGTCGGTAGGTCCCCGTGCATTATCATGCCGTGGGCAGCCCCTCACCACAGAGCTTATCTCCGAGTTCCTTCTGTTGCCAGAAGGATGCTGTCTCCTACTCGGTAGGTTCGACTGTTCACCCCCTTGGCGTCTAGGACTGCGGGGCTGCCGACCCTATTCTGCCTTGGCTATGGGGGATTGCCTCAACCAGCCTAGGATGGAGGTTGCATCTCAGGATCCCTTGGTGGGACATCATCCTGAGGCATTGGTGGCTGCTCCGGCCTTTGAGGGCTTGTTGGCTGGATCGGAGGGCTAGGATTGGGACCCCTTTGAGGTGGCCCATTCGAGGGTTGATCAAGCTGTGAGGCAGGTGCAACTTAATTCCTATCCAATTGCAGGGCTACTTCGAGGGCTGCCATGGCCTCCCTCTGACGACGGTCCATCTCCACCTGTCTTTCACTCAGCTCTTGGCGCTGGCGCTCTATTTCTTGCTGTTGTCGCGCCATAGTCTCCGCAACACTTTCTTGACTGGCCCTCAGATTGGCCAATTCATCTTGCAATACCCCCAAGGTATTTCTCAGCGTTTCGGAGTCCAGTTCCTCTTCATCAAATTCCAAGTGTGGCTCATTTTCAGCCATGTTCGGAGGAGGAGGTTGAGATGGTGCAGTGCCAGCCGCCTGCCTAGTCTTCTTTGTTTTTTTTTCCATTAGTGCTTCAACAACCTCGTCTCAAACTCTCAATGAAAGCACCAGAATGTTGACCCTCATTTTGGTCAACTGACACGGAGTCAAATGCTTGATGTGATGGAAGGTGTTGAAATAGATCTAATGGAAAGAACAGTCAAAGACACAACAACTTATAGTGGTTCGGCCCCACGAATTGGTAATGACCTACGTCCACTTAAGCTATTATTGATATTAGTTCTCAAAGGAGTGATCAAAGAACTAGGGTTCTCTGAGTTTCACAAGCCTTAGAAGGATGAATCATACAATCGTAAAATAATCGCCCAAATTCTCTTGTAAAGCATAAACTTCAATCAGTCAAAAGGTCCCCTCCTTCAGCTATTTCTCCTCTATTTATAGGCTCAAGGAGAATTACATAAATTTGTTACAGATATTATTTCCTAAATAATTGGATACTCAGGAATTATGAGAGATAATCTCAGATATCGTTATAATTGCATAAGATCTTCTCAAAATATACGGAGTATACGACTAAGCTATTCGTATATAAAGTCCAAATGTTACGCTAGGGGAACCTCCCTGGTCGATAGTCGAACAAAACCTTTGCCGGGCGTCAGCCACGTGTTAAAAATGTCTACCATGTCATCCACGCCTATTCTTTGGATAACAAAAACTTATTAATTATTTTAATTAGTTAAATGTCATTTTTGAAAATGCCCATTTTATTTAAAAAATTAATTTTCGAAAATTATATTAATTTTTCAAATTAATATATTAGTTAATTAATTTTTCTCAATTACATATTTGACCCTGAAGAACAAATTTCTTCCAAATATGTCATTTTCCTCATTTTCCCCAATTTCAACTCTTACCTTGAATAGTGTTGATAGAGCCATCTCGGGGACCTATGGACCTATAATTTCAAGCTCCAATAAACTTAGGTTATTAACCTTAATTGGTTAATCTCAATAGTATTCCACTAAAAATATGAGACTACATTCTTGTAATTATAGGCATTTATTTATTGAGTACTTTAAAATATATAAGAAGTGTTCATCGATTCAATCACTACATACAATTTAATCCTCTATTAATGGTTCATACTTAAAGTAGGAATTAATTATCATTTAACCTCTTTAATTATATCATGTTTCCTTAAGTGCCATTAACTTTACTAGTGAAGGTTAATTCATAGATTGATTTATGAATTTGAGCTCAATAACCTTTCAGTTCAAAAAGCCAACCCTTAAGAGAACCATTATTCAATTCCTTTCGGAATGGTATAGATTCCATATCTGTATATTATGTCCCCAACCATTTACATCAATGAGTTCCCAAAACAAAAGTTTGTAGCCTGATCATTCTGACAAACCATAACAAGTGAATCAAAGAACTCATATGACATAAACAGGAGTTCATAATAACTTCAAGATTAAGATGAATTTGTATATGATCATCTTATTGATATGTTAAATTATTACCTATAAAGTAAATGGCATTATTAAGTATTAATAACATATCGGGTCATATTAATGTATAACCACTTTATACAAAGTACCTCCACAAAGATGTCCTACTACATCAGTAATCCACAACTAGATTACATATATTCATATGGAAGACTTCTCAATGGTTACTACCCATAGATGGGTACTAACAATTATGATGATGTGGAAACATAGTGACTTGGTATAGCAAGTCACCAACAGGTAAATATTTTTTTTCCAACATTAATTTCGAATTTAGTTTTTTTTTTTACATAATTAATGTTGTTTCCAACCAATGAGAGATATTAGCTATATTTTGAAATTGACATGCATTTGAAAAATGAAAAAGTTTACAATATTATATTTTTATAATAAATACACGTTTTTCATCAGGCAACCCTTCCAAAATTTAAAAAAAATCAAAATTTATTTTTAGAAATATTAATTAACAACTATAAATATGGACCATTGATCTTAATCTAAGGGTTAATATTAAAGTAACCATCCACGAGTAGTAACCATTAAGAGTGCACCCATTCATAATACTAGTGAACTGTACTTAGAGTATTTAATCCAAAGATTCCATATAACTTTGTTTTACTGCGAACTATTTAAATTCGTTCCCTACAATCTTAATCTTCTCGTACCAATACAAGATTGTAGTCACAATAACGAATTTGGGAATTTTCTGATATTCATATAATATTATTCTAATAATAATAATAATAAACAATAAATATACGCTAAAATTCATTTCAATTATTTATTTCATAAAACATTGTTCAATACATATGGTTTAAAGGGCACTAATCCAAAAATTGATGACTTACTAATGAGCTAGGTATACATTATCGTTTTACCCCCTCATTAGTATTTTATCCTTAATTCTCACTAAGCCCCTTATAAATGATATATCTGTGAACTTAATCACAAGTATGAGCGCTCAATCATTTAACCATTTGGACTACCTATTAAGGAAGTCATCTTTTCACTTCTCGTATAGAAGCTATAGATTTCATATCTATGATACATACTCTCATTCAATTATACTAATGAACCTCCAAGATGTAAGTATAGGCTATGTCGTAGGGTAAGCTTTTAACATACAAATCAAAAGATTCACATAATATAAGTAATAGAAATATTATCACTCAAAATTTAGATTGGCTTGACCAATGATCAACGTTGTGACTCTGATTAGATCCGATGATAATGATGCTTATTTATCTATCAATAATTAGTATTGGTCCTAGTTCAATATATCAAAATACATTCGATCTTATCTACTTAACTAATGTCATGGACAAGACATCACACCTAGTGTATAAGTAGATCATAACGTAGATTAACAAAATAGTGAAACTCATGTGCATAAACATATAATTACATTTATAATTTATTGTGACCCAATCATTATAAGTGTAACTTATTTATATGTTCAAGATTTTATATATGTTTGTATTAAGCATAAAACCATGTAATAAATACAAGCAAATAATGCAATTGATGAACAAAAATAATTTATACTTCTTTATTGATAATAAAAAATGTTACATCAGAAATGTTGTTTAATAAGGGCATAAAACCTAACAGGGGAAGCCTTAAAGAAAGTAACAACTCAATCACCTTCATAGAATAGGATGCAAGACACGTACACTTCCTGTCCAACCAAGCCTCTTATCTTAACAATGCAACTCACTAACAAGTGGGTTCATTGAGTTCTTAATGCAGTGAAAGCTTAGTAGACATCCTATACAAACTGACCTTAGATAAGATAGGATTTGGAGTGCAACATTTAAAGTCATCTCCCGCTTCCTTATATAGTTTCATTGCGGATGTGGTGGAGCCTTCATGAACAATCCAGTTGACCCTTACTGTAGGTGAGAAGCCTCATAAAAAACCATCTAAAATACCTTCGTCATGGTTGAAAACATGACCACCATCAGTATAATCCTTGGGAGACTAACGTTATGGAAACTAAGGGTTGCGGTCTCCATGTACCACCTCACGATGAAATTCCCTACACCCAAAAGAAATATGGTATATTGTGTGTTAAGGCTTCCAAGCCTCGAATAACGAAGCCAAATACAAAGCATTACTTGTAGGATTGTGGCTTGCTCAATAATTAGGTGTGTAATCCCTCAATATCTACAGTGACTCGCAACTTGTTGTATACCAAGTCAAGGGAAATTATCAAGCTCATAGGATAAGAGTGCTCTCTTACTTAGCCAAAACCAAGAAATACTTAGAAAATCTGAGTAAGAGATCTCCCAAATCCAAAGAGAACAAAATATGGTTGTGGATGGATGCATTGTCCAAGCTCACTTAAACCCACAACCAAGAACTCCTTAAGTCTATCCCCATGGAATTTTTGGCAACCCCTAGCATTGAAGGAACAAACAATGAGGAGATCGCCACCATGGTAATCGATGGTGATCAATCCTAGATGGAACCCTTTTTCAACTACCTATCACAAAATTAACCAACATCAGATAATAAAGAAGCAAGAAAGGTGGCTTATCGAGTGGCCAGATACACCATAATGGATGGGAAATCATACAAAAGAGGATTCACCATGCCTTTACTAAAGTGCGTAGAAACATTAGAAGAGGATAAAATATTGTCTTAGATACATGAAGGGGAATGTGGAAACCGCGTTGAGGGGTAGTCGCTCGCTAAGAAAGCTACTCTGGCTAGTGTATATAATAGCGTGTTCAATGGAAATTCTAGGCATATAAGTTTAAGACCTAAATATGTGAGACAATTAATTCAATATGGCATCATATCTATCTCATATGTTAAGACTAATGAGAATTTAGTGGATCCATTTACAAAACCTCTTGCGAGAAGGTTAGTAAGTTCTACATCTAGAGGGATGGAACTGAAACTCCTAGAATAAGAGATTCACCAATGATGACAACCCAACTCTAAACTTGTTAACATCATGGGCAAGAGTTCAATGAGTAAGAACAAGTCATTGATAAGAGAATAGTTTTCAACACTAAAACAATTGTGAGTCCAATCTAAGATTGTTAGTGTTGGTTAATACCGAGGGAGGGTTAAGCCTAGGGCTTTTAATTAAGTTTAGTTGAGTGCAGCAAGCATCTTTAAAGGTAGCAAAGATGATGTAAGAACTTCACTCATATGAACTTAGAGGTGGTGCCGCCTCGCATGGGAATTGGAATTTTCTCCAGAAAGCTCATGAATGGATGATCCCATGGACATAATAGTGTTAAGCGATAAAAATGGGAAAATGAACGATCAAGTAAAGGTGTGTAAGTTATCACCAGTATTATCATTAGAATACTTGGTTCAAGCTTTTAAGCAACCAATTATTTTGATAAGGCTTTGTGGTATTTTTACTAAGGTAAAGTTCAAGCAGAAAGCACTTTATTTTATGCATCAATACTGTTTGAGCTAGAGGTTGAGGTTGAGGTTTGTATTTAACCAAGTGGGGGAATGTTAGGATTGGTTAAAATACAAAGCCAAAAAGAGGTATTACACAAGTAGGTGTAAAAACCTTAACGATTTCACATAATTGTTATGTGAAATTTGACTTTTTGTTGTAGGCATTTAAAAATTGTAATTTTGGGTCTAAAGTGATAAAGTGATGTATATAAGAGTGCCCAAAAAGTTTTGGAACAATTAGAAATATTTAAGACAAATTTAAAAAAGTAGGAGAGTCACTCAAGTGATGCATCACCTCTTAGAGGGTGATGCTGTTGGTATTAAATATGAAAATCATAATGCGAAACAGAATGGATCTTTAAAAAAAAAAAACTAATACCAACCAGGATCATACATATATAGATATATTAAATCAAACACAAATAGATTAGAGATTACCTGTTGTAGTCTATCAAGAGTCCATGAATCTTTTTGTATAAATCAACGATCTTCCTATCTTTATTCTGGAAGCTCACACCTTAATCTTCTAGACCAATCCTCAACATACAAGCACGTGTGTGGGCACATAGGATTCAAAATATTGATTTAGAACTCTCTAGATGTCCTGAACACATGAGATCTAGAGAGGTTTGATAAGAGAGAGGATGTTGTGAATAGATTTTAACGTTAAGAAAAATTTATCGCTTTCTTTTCCTGAGAGAGAGTCTCATACTCAAACAACTTTTTATTGATTATAATTCTTATTCCTGAAAGTATCGTCTTTCAGTTTTATAAAGATAATTAACTTAATTAATTAGTGTTTATTTTATTTAAAATAAAATTGATCAGTTATAACCTATTTAATTATTTAATTTAAATCATATTTAAAAAATAATTAAATAAAAAAATTAATTTGAAATTCAAAATTCAAAAATCCAGGGATAGAAAATATCCTTGTGTAGCGCCACTCACTATACAATACAGTGAGTGGCGTGAGCCACATTAGGGATTTCCTTAATTTTTTTTAATTAATATTTAAGACAATATATTTATCTCAATATAAATATTAGTTAATTCAAAATTAACTTTATCTTAAAATATCAGTTTTAAATAAATAAATAAGATAATTATTAGTCACTCTATATATTAATCCAAACATGATTAATATTTATTTTAACATATAGTTTTTCAAAATAAAAACTATATAGTTAAATAATTAATCAATTGCCCATAAATATCACATAATTATTTCCTTGCCCTGGAAAATTAATTCCTTTGCAATTAAGTCATTCTCTCTACAAATCTTTTTTTTGACATCATTACCCTTGACAGTGTAGGACAGAGGTGATTTATGGACCTATAATACGAAGCTCTAATAAACCAAATTATTTATTAAACTCTTTAATCTAATAATCTTATTTATCAATTTCATGATTACTCCACTATGAATATGGAATTGCACTTTAAGTATTTATAGAATTATATTTACAGATTTTTCTCTTATAGTCCATTGCTATAATCAATAAATGTACTTTTGTCCTCTATTTACTGGTTTGTTAATAATTAGAGCTGGTCAAAATTATCGTTTTACCCTTCTAACTATATCTTGATACTTAAGTAGCATTAATTCACTAGCAAATAATTAATCTATAATCAAATTATAGATTTGATCTCAATAATTATTCAGATTAACCCTTAAGGGAACCAAAATTCGATCTATTAGGAAAGTATAGATTCCATTATTGTAAATTATGTTCTCAGCCATTCATGATATTGAATCTCCAAAACAAAAGTCATAGCCTCATTATACTAAGAAACCTTAACGAGTGAATAAAAAATTCCAATAAACACAAACATGAAATCATGAATACTCAGGATTTAGACTGATCTACAAATGATCATCCATTATGATAAGATTTAAATCTGTATGTCAAACAATAAGTTTATAAAGATAATTAATTCTCATCAGTCCTGTCATATATAATTTCTATTATATACAACACATTTACTAAGATGTCTATCCACATCAGCAATCTGAATCTAGATCACTTGCATCTTGTATGCTTAGTAAACTGCATTAGTAACCATTCACTAAAGATTCATTAATTTAATATGTTATTGACTATTTTATTCATTATATATGATCTTAATTATCTCGTACTAATACAAGATCATATTCTCATGAATGAATAATGATTTTTTTTTATATTATTATAAAATTAATTCAAACAATAATTATAACATTCAAATATAATAAAATTGTACTTTCATTTAAATTAATAAAATTTCTTTACATGCTCTTAGGGCATTAATCCTAACAATCTCCCACTTGCCCTCAAAGCAAGTGAGACATCTCCCTTAATCCCATGTTGCATACATGACCCATAAATAACTTTGCAAGAAGTTTCTTGGTGAATGGGACTGTCAGGTTCTATTCGGATGCTATCTTCATAACACTCACATCACCTCAGTGCACAATCTCTCTAACCATATGGTATTTCATTTCTATATGTTTTTCTCTCTTGTGGCTTCTAGGTTCTTTGGAGCTACCTGTTGCTCCACTATTGTCCCAATACAAGATCAGTGGCGTATCCATATCTAGATCTACTTCCACATCAGTGTAGAACTTCCTTAACCAAACCGCCTCCTTAGCTGCTTCACAAGACACTATATACTCAGCTTCCATGGTTGAATCTGCAATACTGGATTGTTTAATTCTTCACTAGACTACAACTCCTTCACCAAGAGTGAACACTGACCCATATGCCGACTTATGACTATCTTTGTTTGATTGGAAATTAGAATTAGTGTATCCAGTAGGGTTTAACTCACCCCTGTATATACAAGCATGTAATCTATCATTCTCCTAAGATACTTGAGAATGTGCTTTACTACAATCTAGTGTTCCAAACTAGAATTTGATTGATAACGACTCACAATCCTTAATCCATAGCATATGCGGGCCTAGTACAAAACACAGCATAAATAAGACTCCCAACTGCTGAAGAATAGGGATACTTTCTCATGTCCTCTTCCTCATGAGGTATCTTTGGACATTTTTCTTTGGAAAGAGTAATTCCATGTCTGGTCGGTAACTGACCTTTCTTGGAATTCTTCATAGAGAACCTTTCAAGTACCTTGTCTATATAATTATCTTGAGAAAGTGCCAAGAGCTTGTTCTTCCTATCCCTTAGAAATTGGATTCCAAGAACATAGTTTGCCTCACCTAAATCTTTCATTTGGAACTTTTCGACTAATAACTTCTTTACATTTGACAGTGTCTCTACATTGTTGCCAATGAGGAGATTGTTATCCACTTAAAGAAATAGGAAAACCACCACATTTCCTTTGATATATTTATATACACATGCTTCATCGACATTCCATTTGAAGCGATATGTTATAATTGTCTCATCAAAGGTGATATTGCAAGACCTAGATGCTTACTTTAATCCATAAATGGATTGCAGCAACTTACACACATTTCCTCATTCTTGATTTCAGCAGCTATGGATAAGAGGATGCGAATGGATTTCGGCATGGCCACAGGAGAGAATATTTCTTTATAATCAACACATTTTCTTTGAGTCTAACATTTGGCTACTAGCCTTGCCTTGAAAGTCTCCACTTTCCTATCTACACCTCTTTTCTTCTTGTATATCCATTTTCACCCAATGGGCCTAACATCTTCAAGTGGGTCTACAAGTTCCCAGACAAAATTGGAATACATAGATTCTATTTCTTGGTTCATGGCTTCCTTTCATTTCTCCTTTTCAGGATCATCCATAGCCTCTTTAAAGGTTAATGGATTGTCATTTTCTGTATCAGAAACATGGACATGTGCTTCATGTTGGTAGCGAACAAGTTGTCTCACAACCCTCCCACAACAACGTTGCACTGGGGTTTCCATTTCAAGAATAATGGCTTCCTTGGTTTGTTGTTTATCATTTGATGATGATGATGAAGGTGATGGAATCTTATCAGCTGTGAGTTCCTCCAAAACTACCTAGCTCCGAGGTTTACAGTTATTCATATAATCATGTTTAAGGAAGGTCTCATTTGTTGAAACAAATATATTTTGGTCCTTGGGACTATATAAGTAACTGCCTCTTGTTTCTGGAGCATAGCCCAAAAATGCATACTTTGGACCTTGAATCAAGTTTCCCTAATTTAGGTCTAAGAACATGAGCAGGAAATCCCCAAATGTGGAAATGGTGCGAACTAGGCTTGTTTCCATTCCACAGTTCCAATGATGTTTTTCTTATGGTCTTAGATGGGACCACATTCAAAATGTAAGTCGGCGTTTGAAGTGCAGATCCCTAGAATGAGAAAGGAAGTGAAGAGTAGCTTAACATAGACCTGACCATGTCCAACAAGGTCCTGTTTCTTCATTCTGAATCACCATTTTCTTGTGGCATTCCAGGTGGTATGAGTTGGAATAGAATACAATGCTCCAACATGAAATCTTTGAATTCTAAATCCAAATATTCACCACCTCGATCTGATTGAAGTGTATTAAGAGTCTTACCTAATTGCTTCTCAGCCTCAACTTTGATTTCTTGAAACTTACCAAAGGTTTTAGATTTTGTAAGCATTAGATAAGTATGACCATATCTTGAGTAATCGTCAATAAAAGTGACGAAGTACTCATACCCACCTCTTGCTTGTACACTAATTGGACCGCAGACTTCACTTTGTACAAGCTCCAAAGGCTCTTTAGTTCTATTGCCTTTCTCTGAGAAAGGACATTTTGTCATTTTGCCTTCTAGAC
Organism: Humulus lupulus; assembly: GCF_963169125.1. Lineage (NCBI taxonomy): Eukaryota > Viridiplantae > Streptophyta > Magnoliopsida > Rosales > Cannabaceae > Humulus > Humulus lupulus. The sequence continues at coordinate 203,059,975 of NC_084793.1, forward strand.
AAGATTCACATACCAAAAGAGTTCCAAATCTTAGTTCTCTCAAAGGTCCATCTTTTGTTAAGCAATTTATTCAGTCTAGTCCTATATGACCTAGTCTAAGATGCCAAAGATATGTGTCATCCTCATTTGAAATTTATTGTCTTTTGTTTCCTGCGGTTTTGCTTCTTTAAATAATTCTAAGTTATTTAGCGTTCGTTCATTAGTGTAACACCCTGAATAGTCAAGACCGTTACACCATGTGTTAAAAATAGTGCTTAACTCATTAAGCGAGTCATTTGGACTGAAAAATGTGATTAAGGTTAAATGATAGTTTAGTATTAAAAGATTTGGTCAAAAAGTTGAACTTTTCATGAAAAGAATTGAATAATTACAATGGATCCCAAAAGTTTCTAAATAAAGTACAAGTTTATCTAAACTACAGGCTTAGTTGACCTAAGCGGCAAATTTTAAACTAATGACTCCTGCTCCTCAAAATATCTCGGCCGTGGCAGCTGAGTAGGATGAGTATGTACACGATGCCCCTATAGCTCTTCAACTCATGGCTGGTCCAACTTTCCTTTGCCCTTACCTGCACCATGAAGTACTCGTGAGCCAAGGCCCAGCAAGAAAACCCCAAGCAGATCATACATGTAACCAGATAAACATTAAACATGCATTGCATACGCTATAACAACATCTGGTTCACATAGATTTTCCAAACCATATACTTTCCACAAAATATACGAATCATGCTGAGTAGATGGATGTCACATCTTTACAATGGCCTCGCCACTATGGTGGATATCGCATCCGCGTTATGTCCCCACCACTACGCTATACATTACACATGAAATGTCGTTAACGACCTTTCGACCGAGAAATCAGTACAAACAAATATATCATCATATATTCAAACACAAAAGACATTGAAATATAAATGGATTCATGACACGGTCATTCCCGTGTCCTATAATTGGGCACACACCCTACACTCGGTGCAAGTGACAGTTTTCTTACCTCAAGTCCTCTGCGATAAGTTAAGGCGACAATGAGCACAATCCTTCCTTCCCGAGCCTTACGCTACCCCCAATCACAACACAATAATGGATATTAATCAAGAATTGAACCAATTAAAAGCTTCAAGATTGATTCCTAGCCTTCGGGACCATAAATTCTACTAAACCGGGTAGTATAATCCTTCCCGAGCTTTTAGGTTTGAATTCTCGTACTCTAAACCCACTTTTGGCTAACTTTCCCAATTTGAGCCGCGATGCCCCTCACTAAGGGATGCGACACTCTACAAGTCAGAGAGCCCCCCAAGCTATCTCTATAGCGTTCCTGAATTTTACTTAGGTAGCTAGCTAGTAGTAGTTGTAGTATTTTAAATTTCGTGGATTTTGGTTCAAACCAGGACTTAGTTGGAAACTCCTAGTAATAGTTATGGATTTTATAAGTTTAACCTATAGTTTAAGAATATTAATTATAACATAAGGTTTGATTAATATTGCTGGTTATAAATATGATAATTATTATAACCTAAGGTTTAGATAGAGCCAATAGGATTATGACACTTGTCATAAGCATGATTATTAAGGAATTCTATTTTAATGATAAAATAAGAGAATATAAGACTTAGTCTTCACCAGAAACTATTAGGGTCATAGTTTGACTCAGTCAAAGTAGTTATCCAACCTTAATTATGCTGAAAAAGTGCAATTACGTGTTTAAAATAATCACATATGCCGATATATCGTAGCATTGGAGCCGATATATCGCCTGACGCTGAATACGAAAAACACGTTGACGTTGCACGATCGTACGGACGGAGACTCGGAACTAGAGGGCAGCCGATATATCGCCACATAGGGGCGATATATCGCCTATATTAATTTTTTTTTTTAAAAACCACTTTTGACTCCTTAGACCTACCTCTGTTAGTTTTGACCGAGTCTTCAGCTTCTAATTGATGAATATTCAATTTTATTCAATTAAATTCATTATTTTTATTCAAATCAAAATGGGGTTAGTTTCACTCCTTTCCTCTATAAATGGGACCTAGTACCCAGCCCTATCACTTACTTTTCAGCTGTGATCAGACTCCAAGGTGCTAGTGAGACCATAAAAGTGATAAATACTTGGGTTGGGAAAAAGCTTTTCTATTCTTAAGCTTTATAAAACACTTTGGGAAGTGAGGTTAGTGCATTTCAGTATCGGGAATAGACCAATCCATAAGGTCAATAAAGGTACCCTTATTCTTAAGTTCAATTCTGTTTGATTCCTTAGTTTCTTTAGTTCTCATTCAGGTTCAAACTTTTTTTATGGTTTTGTGGTTAGGTTCTTAAGTTCTATGAACTTAAGGTGTCTTTTCGATAAGTTTTCTCTTGGTGGTTTAGTTCTATTCTTTTCATCTCTTTCCTTTAGAAATACTCACTATTCTATTGCTGGTATTAGGAGTGTTCTAAGTCCAACATCTGTTCTCAATTATCCCCGTGTTTGTAAGGAAAATTAGATAGTTTAGTATTATGATCTAGTTTATGTAATGTATGATATAGTTTATGTTTGTATGACCTAACATTTCAGGTACAATAAAGGGGTAAGTGGGTCTGGACCTAAGGTGTCCAATGATGTATGACGGACTATGTCCAATAGGCTCGATTGCCAAAACTTTATGACGGACTTATGTCCGGTGTATGACAGACTTTTGCCTGGGGCTTAATTGCCACCCCTGTATAAACACTTATCTTTTTATTATATCTAACTTGTTATTTTAGTTATGATTATGGTATATGACCTATAGTTATGATTTATGACCTATGATTTATGATCTATGACTTATGACCTATGACATATGACTTAGAGTATGACCTATCATCTATGACTTAGATTTATGATTTAGAATTATGACTTAAGATATGATATGATCTAGATGTTTGTGTTTGTATGACTTTGGTGAATTTATGTTATGTTTGATTATATGACTAACCCTTTTGTTTGTATTTTCCTTACTGGGCTTAGAAGCTCACTCCTTATGATGTTGTTATTTCAAGAAATTAAGGATAGAAAGGCTGGTGGTGAGTGAGACCTAAGAGCATCGTGATGTATTCGTTGGGGACCATATATTTGAGCAAGATCAAGTGGGCCAAATTATTTATTTATTTTTTCTTAAGTTTATTTTAAAGTTCTATTTAAATATGCTCATTTTTATGTTAAAGACAAGTATTTTATTTTTATAAAACCATGGATCCATGTATTTTTTTTTTAAAGTTTTTATTAAATAAAAGAGAAATATTTACGCTTATGACCCAACGTTGTGTTCTTGGTAATCTATGAGAAATTAGGGCGTTACAGGTGGTATCAAAGCCACGGCTATATTGGTCCTGAACGTTCCCACGAAATACACACTATAGCTACAAAGGACCTACTCATTACCAAGTAAGTATATACATTGTTTTCCAAATATGTTTGTAATGCTTTTCTTGTGTTATTTTCATATATTAGCCCAATGGACAAAGGTTAAAGCTATAAGAAAAATACCAGACCCTGAGTATGAAGATGGATTCGATGTGGAGGATTAGATGCATATAAGAACACATCGTTAAATTTTATTTTATGATGTTTTAGATTTTTTTTTCACTAGTTTGTTAAAAAAAAAAAATTTAACATGTTATTTTCTTTTATTATTGTTTCATTATTTAGTAAGTGTTAAGAACCTTTTGGATTCAATTGAAAAGTGTAAAGTTTAAATTCCTCTCTTATGGGTTAGCCCATTTGTGAAGGCCCATTTGCTTTGCATTATTAGATTGGGTCCAATTTAAAATAAATAACAATTAATAAAGCAAGGGTTCAAATTCCTGTCTTTTGGGTCCAAGTGGAAGTTAGGGGGCCTTAGTAGTGGGTACGATATATTGAACCCAACCCTTCTCCATGGAAGATTCAATTGTTAAGGCCCATTTACCCGAGTTGGACTTAATTGTAATAGGGTAGTTTTTATAGATAGATGGACCTAATAGACAGTAGTACAATAGGCTAAGTTGTACCCCCTTTTGTTTTGATTCTTTTCTCTTTTGGGGAAACAAAGAAGACACATGGAGAAGGAACCAAGAAGATCTGAAAGACTAAATGGCCAAGGCAGGGGCCGAGGTCGAGGAAGGGGGCGAGGAAGAAGAGTAGCCGCCACCCCAACCTATGAAGAATTTCTAGCAGCCCCAGGAGAGTTAGAGGCAACCAATGTAGTGGAAGATCCGATAGATGTTGCTACTCAAGAAAATTTGGAAAAGGAGAATGCCCGTCTTAGGGCAGAGCTAAGGAGAAGGGAAGAAGAGTTCCAAATAAACTCAGGGAAACAACAACAAGTGGCGTAGCAACTCGTTCCTCTAGGGAAATTGCTATAGTTTCCAGAACCTCGCTACGAGGCGATATATGAACGCTTTAGGAAGCAGCAACCACCGAACTTCGATGGTGGGTCAGACCCAATAGAAGCAGAAGAATGACTTCGATCAGTGGAGTCCATTCTAGAACATATGCAGCTGGAAAACGAAGATCGAGTCTCATGTGCTTCAAGCTTGCTAAAGAAGGACGCCCGCATCTGGTGGGATATAGTGAAGCAGACTAGGATGTGAGCATTATGATATGGGATGAGTTTATCCAAGTATTCAATAAGAAGTATTACAGTCCTGCGATTCTAGCCACAAGGGTGGATGAATTTGTCTCGCTTACTCAAGGGAATTCTTCTGTGACATATTATGCCAGGAAGTTTGATAGGTTGGCTAAGTTCGCGGCGGACATGGTACGCACTGAGATGCTAAGAATTCAAAGATTTGTGAAGGGACTAAAACCTATGATAGCCCGTGATGTGAAGCTGATTTGGGAATTAACCACTTATGCGGAAACTTTAGAGGTAGCCTTGGAAGTTGAGTAGGCTGAAGAAAGGACCTGGAAGGAAGGTGAGACCTGAAGGGACGCCAAAAGGAATAACAATGACCAGAATGACCACAAAAGAAAACATGATGGTGGTCAAAATCAAAAGGCCAATAAAAAGAATAAGACTGCGTCATAAAGTAATGGGAATAAGAAGCCATACGTGGAATATCCCCAGTGCCCTATCTGTAAGAGGAAGCATTCAGGAGAATGCAGATATAAGACAAAAGGTTGTTTCAATTGCGGAGAAGAAGGACAAATTAAAAAATATTGCCCAAAGTTGAAGGATCAAAAGAAAGATGACAAGCTCGTGCCAGCCAGAGTTTTTGCTCTTACTAGAGGTGAAGCAGAAACTAATGGTACAGTGGTAACAGGTCAGGTCACTATCTCTGGTAAATTATGCAATGTGTTATTCGATTCAGGAGCTACGCATTATTTTGTCTCTATAAATATGATTGATAGTTTAGATAGACCATGTGAACTTTTTAGAGATAAGTTTGTCACGGAGTTACCCTCGGGGGAAAGAATGCTATCTAGTAGAGGGGTGCGTAGTGTTGTAATTAGAATTGAAGGAAAAGAATTACCAGTAGATTTGATAGAGTTAGACCTTAAGGATTATGATGTAATTTTAGGCATGGATTGGTTAGCAAAACATGGGGCAACAATAGATTGTAAGGGTAAGATAGTCAACTTTCAACCAAAAGGCGGAGAGCAGTTCACTTTCAAAGGAGAAGTTTCTCGAACTCGCATACCGATAGTCTCAACTCTCAAAGCACAACGATTAATCAATAGTGGTTGCTAGGCATTTCTAGCTAGTGTGGTGGACAAGTCATGAGAGACGCAGCTCGAACCAAAGGATGTACCTATTGTATGTGATTTTCCCGAGGTATTTCCAAAAGATCTATCGGGATTACCTCCGAGTAGGGAAATCAAGTTTGAAATAGAATTGGCACCTGAGATGGCACCAATCTTGAAAGCTCCCTATAGAATGGCGCCTATCGAGTTAAAGGAGTTAAAGATCCAACCACGGGAGCTATTAGACAAGGGTTTTATTCGACCGAGCTATTCGCCTTGGGGAGCACCCGTGTTTTTTGTCAAAAAGAAGGACGGGAGTATGAGGATGTGCATCGGCTATCGAGAACTTAATAAAGTGACGATCAAGAACAAATACCCTTTACCTCGAATAGATGATCTTTTTGATCAACTACAAGGATCTACAATATTCTCGAAGATAGATTTGAGGTCGGGGTATCATCAACTAAGAGTACGAGAAGAAGATATCCCAAAGATGACTTTTTGGACTAGATATGGACACTACGAGTTTCTGGTAATGTCTTTTGGCTTAAAAAAATGCACCAGCAGCGTTCATGGATCTTATGAACCATGTATTTAAGGACTACCTGGATAATTTCGTTGTGGTGTTTATAGACGACATATTGATCTACTCAAAAATGAAAGTCCAGCATGAAGAGCACCTGTGACTGATGTTGGGACGACTCAAAGGTCATACTTTATACGCTAAGTTTAAGAAATGTGAAATCTGGTTAGATAAGGTGGCATTTCTAGGACACATTGTGTCTAAAGATGGCGTGGAAGTAGATCCATCCAAGATAGAAGCAGTGAAGGACTGGCCCAAACCCAAGACTGCCATGGAGGTGAGAAGTTTTCTGGGATTGGCAGGATATTATAGATGATTCGTTGAAGGGTTCTCCAGAATAGCTACACCCTTAACAAATTTGACGCAGAAGCAACAGAAATTTGAATGGATGGAGAAGTGCGAAGAAAGCTTCCAAACGTTAAAGGACAAGCTTATATCAGCCCTAGTTCTGTGCATTCCAAACGATATGGGCAAGTTTGTAGTGTATTACAATGCGTCGAAGCAGGGACTTGGATGCGTTTTGATGCAAGACGAAAGAGTGGTTGCCTATGCCTCGAGACAGCTTAAGGAGTACGAACAGCGGTATCCGACCCATGTCTTAGAATTGCAGCAGTGGTTTTCGCTCTAAAGATTTGGAGGCACTATCTGTACGGAGAAAAGTGAAAAATCTATAGGGATCACAAAAGTCTAAAGTACTTCTTTACACAGAAGGAGCTTAATATGAGGCAATGAAGGTGGTTCGAGTTAGTAAAGGACTATGATTGTGAGATCTTATATCATCTGGGAAAGGCTAACATTGTGGCAGACGCACTTAGTAAGTAGAGTTACGGAAGCTTGTCAATACTTAAGGGGATAACTCAACCCTTACAAGAAGATATTAAGAGGTCCAAAATAGAGCTAATAACCGGATAACTAGCTGACCTCGCAATCAAGTCAACTCTAATGGAGGAAATAAAAGAGAAACAACAAGAGAACGAGTTTCTTCTTAAGATGAAGCCAGCATTACAAAGTTCAGAGAATGCTGATTTCTCCTTGACAAAAGAAGGCATGCTACGATATAGAAACCGAGTATGTGTGCCAGAAAGTGGAGGATTAAGAGAAAGTATTATGAAGGAAGTGCACACTACTCCGTATTCACTTCACCCGGGATCGACCAAGATGTACAGCGATGTCAAGACAATGTACTGGTGGCCGGGGATGAGGAAAGACATAGCAGAATTTGTAGCAAAATGCCTTACATGTCAACAAGTTAAAGCCGAACATCAAAGATCCGCTGGAACTTTGAAACCATTGGAGATTCTCGAATGGAAATGGGAAGATATAGCGATGGACTTCGTGACGGGATTACCAAGAACCACCAAGCAGCATGACTCTGTTTGGGTGATAGTAGATAGACTCACAAAATCTGCTCACTTCTTACTAGTAAGAACAGTTTATAATGCTGAGTAGTACGCAGAGCTTTACATGGCGGAGATAGTGAGACTACATGGAGTTCCAAAGATGATAGTCTCTGATAGAGGATCAATTTTCACATCAAAGTTCTGGGAAGGTTTACATCATGCAATGGGCACTAAGTTAAAACTAAGTTCGTCATTTCACCCTCAAACCGATGGTCAGTCAAAACACACTATACAAATATTAGAAGATATGATGAGAGCGTGTGCTTTAGACTTCTCAGGATCATGGAGCAAGTATCTTCTATTAATAGAATTCTCTTACAACAATAGTTATCAAGCGACGATAGGCATAGCGCCTTATGAGATTCTATATGGATGGAAGTGCCGATCACCACTTCATTGGGATGAGGTTGGTGAAAGGCGATACTTAGGACCTGAGGCTGTAAGAGAAGCAACAGAGGCAGTAGAAAAGATAAGACAACAGATGATTGCCGCTCAAAGTCGCCAGAAAAGCTATGCCGACGCGAAGAGACGAAATGTTGAGTTTTTAGTAGGCGACCGAGTCTTTCTCAAAATTTCTCCGATGAAGAGGATTATGTGTTTTGGAAAGAAAGGAAAGTTAAGCCTGAGGTTTATAGGTCCTTTTGAGATATTGGACAAAGTAGGGCATGTGGCATATCGGTTGGCTATACCGCCATAATTAGCTGAAACACATAACATTTTTCATGTATCGATGTTGAGAAAATACATATCAGATCCATCCCATGTGCTCGATTACCAGGCTCTAGAGTTAAAACAAGATTTCAGTTATGAAGAACGACCAGTACGCGTTCTAGAACGGGGAACTAAGGAGTTAAGGTCCAAAAGTGTTCCTATGGTTAAAATCTTGTGGAGCAATAGCGCAGAAAGAGAGGCAACATGGGAATTGGAAGCAGATATGAGGGAGCGGTATCCCAAAATGTTTGGTAAGTAAATTTTGAGGACGAAATTCTTTTAAGTAGGGGAGAATTGTAGTGTTCCAGAATTTTACTTAGTTAGCTAGCTAGTAGTAGTTGTAGTATTTTAAATTTCATGGATTTTGGTTCAAACCGGGACTTAGTTGGAAACTCCTAGCAATAGTTATGGATTTTATAAGTTTAACCTATAGTTTAAGAATATTAATTATAACATAAGGTTTGATTAATATTGTTGGTTATAAATATGATAATTATTATAACCTAAGGTTTAGATAGAGCCAATAGGATTATGATACTTGTCATAAGCATGATTAATAAGGAATTATTATTTTAATGATAAAATAATGGAATATAAGACTTAGTCTTCACCAAAAAACTGTTAGGGTCGTAGTTTGACTCAGTCAAAGTAGTTATCCAACTTTAATTATGCTGAAAAAGTGAAATTACGTGTTTAAAATAATCATGTATGCCGATATATCGTAGCATTGGAGCCGATATATCGCCTGACGCTGAATACGAAAAACACGTTGACGTTGCACGATCGTACGGACGGAGACTCGGAACTAGAGGGCAGTCGATATATCGCCACATAGGGGCGATATATCGCCTATATTAATTTTTTTTTTTTAAAAAGAACCACCTTTGACTCCGTAGACCTACCTCTGTTAGTTTTGACCGAGTCTTCAACTTTAATTTACGAATATTCAATTATCTTCAATTAAATTCATTATTTTTATTCAAATCAAAATGGGGTTAGTTTCACTCCTTACCTCTATAAATGGGACCTAGTTTCCAGCCCTTTCACTTACTCTTCAGCTGTGATCAGACTCCAAGGTGCTAGTGAGACCATAAGAGTGATAAATACTTGGGTTGGGAAAAAGCTTTTCTATTCTTAAGCTTTATAAAACACTTTGGGAAGTGAGGTTAGTGCATTTTGGTATCGGGGATAGACCAATCCATAAGGTCAATAAAGGTACCCTTATTCTTAAGTTCATTTATGTTTGATTCCTTAGTTTCTTTAGTTCTCATTCAGATTCTAACTTTTGTTATGGTTTTGTGGTTAGGTTCTTAAGTTCTTTGAACTTAAGGTGTCTTTTCGGTAAGTTTTCTCTTGGTGGTTTAGTTCTATTCTTTTCATCTCTTTCCTTTAGAAATACTCACTATTCTATTGCTGGTTTTAGGAGTGTTCCAAGTCCCACATTTTTTCTCAATTATCCCCGTGTTGGTAAGGAAAATTAGATAGTTTAGTATTATGATCTAGTTTATGTAATGTATGATATAGTTTATGTTTGTATGGCCTAACATTCCAGGTACAATAAAGGGGTAAGTGTGTCTGGACCTAAGGTGTCCAATGATGTATGACAGACTATGTCCGGTAGGCTCGGTTGGCAAAACTTTATGACGGACCTAAGTCCGGTGTATGACGGACTATTGTTTGGGGCTTAATTGCCACCCCTGTATAAACACTCATCCTTTTATTATATCTGACTTGTTATTTTAGTTATGATTATGGTATATGACCTATAGTTATGATTTATGACCTATGATTTATGATCTATGACTTATGACCTATGACATATGACTTAGAGTATGACCTATCATCTATGACTTAGATTTATGATTTAGAATTATGACTTAAGATATGATATGATCTAGATGTTTGTGTTTATATGACTTTGGTGAATTTATGTTATGTTTGATTATATGACTAACCCTTTTGTTTGTATTTTCCTTACTGGGCTTAGAAGCTCACTCCTTATGATGTTGTTATTTCAAGAAATTAAGGATAGAAAGGTTGGTGGCGAGTGGGACCTAAGAGCATCGTGATGTATTCGTTGGGGACCATATAGTCGACCAAGATCAAGCGGGCCAAATTATTTATTTATTTTTTCTTAAGTTTATTTTAAAGTTTTATTTAAATATGCTCATTTTTATGTTAAAGACAAGTATTTTATTTTTATAAAACCATGGATCCATGTATTTATTTTTTTTAAGTATTTATTAAATAAAAGAGCAATATTTACGCTTATGACCCAACGCTGTGTTCTCGGTAATCTATGATAAATTAGGGTGTTACAATCTCCCTGGACACGTGCCGCGACGCAACCGACCAGGCGTTGTGGCGCCAAGGCAATTCAAAGAACTGCCCAATCCTCTGGGTTCTTGCGGGTTGCAGAGCACCAAGAACAGCGCCGCGTCACAAACCCGTGAACCCAGAATTTCCAACATTTTCTTCGAGCCAAATCCCTCAAAATTCACCCCAAACAATATCCAAACCTATAATTTGGTTCTAAAGTCCTAACAAGCAGCATATAAACCCCAAAAATCCAAGCCAAAACCTCACCAAACTCAACATCCCCACCTAGAGTTCTAAAACTTAAAAAACACAAAGACAAACCAGAATTTCCTCAAGAAAACAGAGTGTAAATCCTTACCTCAGTTGTGCAATCCGTCTCTATGATGCTCCTATCCTAATTCTAGCTCCATCTTCCTTCGATTTTCCAAGATTTTACATCCAAAAATTCAAAACATGAACAAGTGCCCAAGGGAGAAAGATAGTAATGAGGGAGAGAAGGAAAGCTGAGTCTTTTGTTTGGTTTCTGATTTTTCTCAAGGCTTCTAGGTGGCTAAGGTAATCCAAGGTTAGGGAAAAGGAAAAAATACCCCTAGCCATTTCCTTGGTGCTCTAATGCCCTTGAGGGAAAAATGGTCATTTGACACCACTTTCTCGCTAAACCTCAGATTCCATTTAAAATTCCTAATTAACCCACTAATCTGCCAAACACTAATATTTTCCCTTAATTATGACTCATACTCTAATACCCCCGATTATTCACCAAATTACTAAAATAATCCTAGGCTCACCCGAGCCGAGTATTAATCTCTTCTGTGACTTTTCTGCCAAATCGCTCACTAGGATCGCCTCGTGCCACACATATCAAATATATCCACATAATAATGTGGTCCCACTCATAAAGCAGATATATTTACAGATATACCCTTAGCGAGTCAAAATTATGAAAATGCCATTTTTAACAAAAACAGGCCTATAAGCACATTTAAAACACTTAAACATACATAAGTAGTCATATCATAAGATAACTCATAAAATTCACATATATAATTACGATTAAATTAGACTAACACATAAACATCCAATTATGCCCTCCTTGCACAATAATCAAGGCACTAAGCCTTATTAGCAAATTTGGGGCGTTACAATTAGGTTTGAGCTTATACATTCCGTTTGTATGTTGTACTTGACAAATTTTGAAACCATTCTATGAAATAAAAATTGCATTATTATTAAAAGAAATGTCAAAAGATTGTTCATGCAACATAGATAAAAGAAACTAAGTTTCTAGAAAATCCAAGATAAAATATACATTATTCAAATAAGATAATTGTTCCCAAAATATAAACGGATTGTTCCCTTTGATCTTGCTGAAACGAGCGCACCACTTCCAACTCGCATAGTCACCTTGCCATCAGCAAGTTCCCTTGATGACTTAAGTATCTGCATAGAAGAACAAACATGGTTAGTGGCTCCTGAATCTAAAACTCAGGATGACATATCGCCTTCCACTATACAATCTTCAAGTACAAGCAAATCAAATTTACCGCTCTTTTTCAACCCAGTGAGATACCTTTTACAGTTTCTCTTCCAGTGACCTTCAACTCTAGTGGAAACAATTTCCCTTTGGTTCTTTCTTTTTGGAGTTATTGTCATTCTTGTTCTTCTTGGCCTTTGGTTCCTTCTGGCCTTTCTTGGACTTCTTGCCCTTTCATTTTTCATTGTTCTTCTTCCTCTTCTTGGTTTTATCCTCAGAGGTTGAAGATTTCTCCTCTGCCACATTTGCCTTAGTCTCTTTGTTTATGATTTTGTTAAAAGACTCAAATGTCTGCAGTTCATTCAACAGCTGGGTCATGTTGAATTCCAACTTATTCATAACATACTTGGTTTTGAATGCAGAGAAAGCAGGAGTGAGCGATTCAAGTATTATGTTTGTGTTGGGAAAACTTATACAAGATCTTAATTATTTTCATGTAAATCTTATATTATACAAATTAATATAAAACAACCTAAAACATGTTTCTATAATTGAATTTAAACATAGATAATGATAAGAACACTTACATTATATGCACTGGAATGTATTAGTCATTCATACAGTTTCTTTAACCCTTGAATCCTTTCTGTCGCAGAGTATCACCAAGAAACTGAACCGATCTTCAAATTTCTTCACAGTCTTCCAAAGTATCCTTAGAATCACCTAGACTAGAGTGGGCAATTCTCAACACATGAGATAGATACAAAGAGAAGAAGAAGAAGAAGAAGAAGAGAAGAGAATATTGAGGCTTAGAACAGGACTTATGCTATAGAGAGAATCTAAAACCTAGAGCATCAAGAATAGATCTTATGATCTTCTCAGATTCACCACTTAGGTCGTCTTTCAACTCTCAATTAGCAACCCTTTTATAGGCTCAATTAGTTCATTTATTTTAATTAAAAAATCAATAAAATAATAGATAATAAAGTCCATTGGGTCGAAATTATCATGGGCTTTAGGCCCATGAAATTTCTCATTTAATTATAAGCTCGTTGGACTTAAAATCAAGGTATGTATTATTTTCTATTGATTAATTAATTAAATAATTATTTAAATCCTTTATCAAATTAATTATTTTAAATTTGAACCTTGATTTAAACTTATTTATTAATTTAGATACCAATTTATCTTAATTAATAAATCTGCCCTAATTTCTCAAAATTACATAACTCTGTGAAACTATCCAAAATTGACCTGGTCAACTTTGATAATTCTAATTGATAATTCAATCAATTAATTGAGACTATCTAGATGATTTTATCCAAGGTACAATGGGGACCATGGGCTTTTGAAATCAAGCTCCAATAAGTTATCATAAATCTAACAAATAAATTTACTAACTTATTAATTCCTCGTGACTCCACTAAAGACTCATAATTGCACTCTTGAATTCATAGAATGCTCTATAAGCAATATAGATACATTATTAATTATCTATTGTCACAACCATTGTCACTCAATCCTCTATAAACGGTCTACAGTAAGATGGGACTAAAATACTGTTTTACCCCTCATTGTATTTTATCCTTAAAACACTGAGTACCTTTGTAAATGCTATTTCAGTAAACTGATATTAGTTACTGAAATGAGATCTCTATCATTTAGAACCTTGAACCAAAATAAAAGGAAACCATCATTTTACTTCTTCATTAGAAGCTATAGATGTTCATATCTATGATTAACACTCCTACTCAATTATACTACCGAGCTCCCAAGATGTAAGTATGAGCTAGTCCGTAGGGTAAGCTGGTAACGAACAAGTTAGAGAACTCAAATAATACAATTAGTTAGAATACTATCCACTCAAAATTGAGATTGAATTGACCTATGGTCAACTATATGATATGACTAGAATAGATAATAACGGTATGTTTACTTATCCTATCTACTGTCAATATCGGTCGTGTCCGATATAACAAATACATCCAATCTTATCTACTTTGCTAATGTTCTGGAAAAAAACATAACATTACAATGTGTAAGTAGATCATATCATAGATTCGCAAATCAGTGTAAATCCTATGTACTGACTAATCTTAGGACTAACTTATTTTCAACATATAATCATATTTATATTCCACAGTGATTACGTCACTATAATTATGATTAGCTATATGCTTGGGATTTAATAGAAGTTTATATTAAACAAATAATCATGAAAATAAAACATGTGAGCAAAGTGATTGACCAAGTCAAAATTGATTTCTATTCTTTTATCGATAATAAAATGAGATTACAAAGAAATTGGGCTTTAATTAGGGCATAAGACCACAGCAAACTCCCACTTTTACTAATTGAAACTAATGTCTTAATTCTACTAAACTCATTTCGTTTAAATTCTTATAAAATGTAGCTTCTAGTAGTGTCCTTGTAAATGGATCTGCAAGATTGTCTTCAGATGCAATCTTCAAAATCTTCACATCTCCCCTAGCCACATATTCTCAAATTATGCGATACTTCCTTTCTATATGCTTACTCCTCTTGTGAATTCGAGGTTCTTTCGAGTTGGTTGTCTCTCTTGTATTGGCACAAAACAACACAAGCGGTTTATCCATATCTGGAATAACACCAAGATCTGAATAGAACTTCTTTAGCCATACTATTTCCTTTGCTACTTCAAACACAGTTATGTACTCAGCCTCCATAGTGGAATATGAGATCACATACTACTTTACGCTTCTCCATATCACAGCTCCACCCCAAGAGCAAACAACATTCCAGAAGTAGACTTGAGGTCATTGACATCAGTCTGAAAATCTGAATCAGTGTAGCCTACAAGGTTCAGAACACCACCCTTGTAGACTAACATATAATCCCTAGTCCGTCTTGAATACTTCAGAATATGCTTAACCGCTATCCAATGTTCCGGTCCTGGGTTTGACTGATACATGCTCATTACTCCCACTGCATAGTAGATATCTGGTCTTGTACACAACATATCATACATCAGACTTCCATTTGCAGACGCATAAGAAATTTTCTCATTTCATCTTCCTCTTCAGGAGTCTAAGGAGACTGCTTCTTTGAAAGATGAATTCCATGGCGAGACGGTAGGCATCCTTTCTTGGAATTTGTCATTGAGAAATGTTCAAGCACTTTATCAATGTAAGATGCTTGAGATAGAGCTAAGAGTTTGTTCTTTCTATCCCTAATGATCTGGATACCTAAAACATAACTTGTTTCACCCAAATCCTTCATCTGGAATTGAGTGCTCAGCTAATTCTTCACATATGATAATTTCTTAAGATTGTTTCCAATGAGTAAGATATCATCTACATAAAGAACCAGGAATACCACTATTTGATTTTCCCTCAGATGGTAAACACAAGGCTCATTAATATTTTGTTCAAAGCCATAGGTTTTGATTATTTCATTAAATCCAAGGTATCAGGAGCGAGAAGCTTGCTTAAGTCCATAAATGGACCTATTCAACTTGAAAATTTTCCTTCTTGTCCAGCTACTTTAAATCCTTTTGGCTGACCCATATAAATGACTTCGTTAAGCTTCCCATTAAGAAAAGTTGTCTTGACATCCATTTGCAAGATCTCATAGTCGAGAGCGGCTGCTATGGATAGGAGGATGCGAATGGACTTGAGCATGGCTACCAGACTCAAAGTTTCCTCATAGCCCACAACTTCTCTTTGGGTATAACCCTTTGCCACTAATCGAGCTTTATAAGTTTTGATATTTCCATCAACACCTCGTTTCTTCTTGTAGATCCACTTGCACTCAATGGCCCTAAAGTCACTAGGTGCTTCCACAAGACCCCAGACGGAATTTAAGTACATGGACTCCATTTCTTATTTCATGGCTTTGAGCCATAGTTCCTATTCAGGGCTAGCCATTGCCTGCTTGAAAGACAAGAGATCATCATCACCCATGTCACCAACAACCATATTGGTTTCACCATCCAAACCATAGCGAACTAGGTTCCTAGAAACACTCCCACTACGACGAGGCTCCGTGACTGTTTTCTCAAGAACAGTAGTACTTTCTTCATTTGAATCCACTTGCGGCGGTTGTAACGCCCTGGCTACCCCAAAACAGTTACGGTGAACAGTGAACTGGAAATTTGACCCGCTGCCCGAGTCCTTTGGTTAAAAACGTGATCTAAGTGTTATTATTGGGTTAAGGTGAAAATCAGTAAAAGGAAAGGATACATTTCATTAAGTAAATAAACTGCTCATGAGCCTTTCAAAATGTTTATAAGCTGTTCATAATACCAAAAGGGTCGCTACTGTTTCAAATTTACAATCCCCGCCGGCCTAAGCGGCAAAAATAGGGTAAACCCCTAGTCTCTCTGAGAACTCCCTGACCGTGGTGGTCAAGCGGCCCAATATGTACACAACATCGCCCAAGCTCTCCACTCAGGGTTGGGTGAGCTTCTCTTTCCCTTTACCTGCACCACATAGCACCCATGAGCCAAGGCCCAGCAAGAAAACACAATAAGACATGACATAATATCAACAATAGTCATAATAATCGTTTAGGATCAACAGTCCAAGCAGATAGGTGACAATAGCCAAAAGTCACAATAGTGGGTACAGCTCCCTCTAGCCATGTGACGATAGGGTCACCAGGGCTTAATCAATAAGTAGTTCTTTCATAAATTGATCAGGACAGGTGCATGGTGATTGGTCACCAACATAACCTTTCTCCCGACTCTAGAGTCGTAACTATGGACAACGTCCCCTAGCCATGTGACAAGCGGTCACCGGGGTCATACACCTTGGCTATAAACATCTAGTCTTAGACCAGGCAAGCGCTTATAAGTTCTTCGACCTTAGGGTCGGTCCCGCATTAATGTCATAGAGCCATTCAATGCGTGTTCATCGACTTTAGGGTCGGTTCCTGACTAGTCAGTGCCATAGACAAGTAATCAGCGTTCACTAGCATTTAATATGCAATCCATGTCCACATATATCAATCAACATATCATATACCTATACAGGGTGCAACTGTATTCATACACTATTTTCTTACCTCTGGTTCGAGTGAGAATTATTATATGAACGACCCCTGAGAACGATCAACCTTTAAATTCCTTGACGGTCACCTGGTCATAACCAAAATATAGGATTCATCAATAAAAATGATAACTGAGGGTTCCCAAACCAAAACCCAGCCTCCGATACATCAAGCACTACCCAACCGGGTACTAGGTTCAACCCCGAGGCCTAAGGTTTGAATCCCCAAGCTAAAAACATGATTCTGGCCAAAATGACCTAAAGGGCCGCGGCCCTCCCCTGATGTGCCGCGGCGCGCCCTCCAGACAGATAGGGCCTTCCCTGCCAGATGCCAAGGGCCGCGGCGCACCACAGCCGCGCCGCAGCGCCCAGCCCAGACCAACAAAAAGACAACTCGCACACCAGATTTCTCCCCTGTGTTTTCCCTTGGAACCAAACCCCCTAACCAGCTCCAAACCTCCTCCAAACATTCAATTTAACCTCTAAACATCACCCATAACTCACCCTCATCAAAACCCAACCAAACATACACAAAAACTCCCCTTGATCCCCACTTTCTACATCAAAAACCATAAGCTGAAAACTAAAAGGAAAACAGAGCACAACCTGAATTCAATGGCTAGAACTCACCTTAAAACCATCTTTGAACCTTCCTCAACAGCTGAGCTAAGTCCACAACCTTAGCCTTCAAGTTCCCTAGCTTAATATCCCACCTCGAGCTCAAGAACACCATAGAAGAGATGAAGGGAAGTGATGTACGGGGAAGAGGAAGAGAAACCCTGTTTTTGTTCTGTTTAATCTATAACCTTCTACAACCAACTAAAGGGTAATATAAATCCTTTCAAATGACTAAAATACCCTTAAGTCACCAAAAGCTTCTCAAACTATTCTAAGGGTAAAATTGGTACTTCCACCTATCCCGTTAATCATAACTAACGCTTCTCAATTCCCGCTAATCTCAATATTCTCAAACACCAATAATTCATATCCCGTTACCCTAAAATCCCCGGTAACGCTCTAATCACTAAAATCACCCCGAGACTCACCCCGAGCCCCGAGCTCAAACCTGTTATGACCAAACCAATAAATCACATTTAAAGATCATCTCATGCCGAAATACTCGAACCAATCCACATTATAATGTGGTCTCACAATATACATCATTGACATGCAAACAAATATTCAATTATACCCTCAACGGGCCAAATTACCAAAACACCCCTGTAAACAAATGTGGACCCACATGCATGCATTTAACATCATATTATAATATAATTCTCATAAACATGCATAAACACATTTAATGGCATAATTAAACAGTTATGGCCCTCCCGGCCTACTAAACCAGCCATTAAACCATCTTAGGGAATCTGGGGCATTACAGCGGTTGTGCATGAAGAATGGGAACTTCATCATCAACTTGCGTTGATGACGATGGAACGTTGGTTGGAGTCAATTCTTCAACCATCTCTTCTAAAACTACTTTGTTGCACGGTTTGAAGTTTTGGACATAGTCATTTTCCAAAAAAGTAACACTCGTAGAAGTAAACACTTTCTTTTCTGAATGACTATAGAAAAGTACACCCCGAGTACCTTTAGGATAGCCAACAAACATGCAAACTTTAGTTTGCGGTTCTAGCTTTGCTTCCTTTTTCCTCAGGACGTGGGCGAGACACCCCCAGATTCTAAAATGACGTAAGCTAGGTTCACGACCATTCCATTGTTCTAAAGGTGTTTTGGGATTTCATTTCGTTGGTACGACATTTAGAATGTCGTTCACAGTTTCAATTGCATGTCCCCAAATTGAAGTTGGCAGAGTTGAGTAACTAGCATGCATCTAACCATTTCCAATAAAGTTCTGTTCTGATGTTCCGCTACACCATATTGTTGCGGAGTACCCAGGGTAGTAAGTTGTGATAAAATCCTAAGTTCAGTTAAATGATCTTGGAACTACATATCCAAATATTCTCCACCCCTATCAGATCGCAAGATCTTTAACATTTTACCCAATTGGTTCTAAGCCATAGCTAGGAATTCCTGAAACTTTGAAAATGTTTCTGATTTCCTACATTAGTTAAAGGCATGAGTATCTACAGTAACCGTCAATGAAAGTGACGAAATACTCAAAACCACCCCTGGCATGTACATTCAAAGGTCCACAAACATCTAAATGAACAAGTCCAAGTGGTTCCTTGGCCCTATCACTCTTTGCAAAGACTGGACGCTTGGTCAGTTTGCCTTCTAGAAAAGATTCACAGACAGGTAATTCACCTAAGGTGAGTTCCCTCAAAGGCCCGCCCTTTGTAAGTCTTTGAATTCTATCATAGCCAATGTGACCTAGTCTCAAATGCCATAAATACATCACCTTATTATCAGTCTTTTGACGTTTATTGGTCCTAGGTTTAGCTACTTTGAATAAATCATTGTTAAGAGCGCGGGGTTCGTTAGGTCGCAGAATATAAAGCCCATTTTCTAAACATGCAATACACAATTGTGATCCATTGAAAGAAATATTTTAACTTGTGAAAGTCATAACAAATTATTGTAATTGCAACATGGAAACTGAAATTAAATTTCTACTAAAATCTGGAATAAAAAATACATCCTTCAAGATTAAATATTTATTTCTGAACTTTAGGCGAGCTCTTCCTCTAGCTTGGACCGTAATGAATGCTCCGTTCCCAACTCTAAGCTTTAATCCACCTTCATCCACTTCCTCCCACGATTCAAGAAGTTGTAATGAGTTACAATCATGGTTAGTAGATCCATAATCAATAATCCAAATAGATTTATCATTCTCTCAAACACATGTTTCTAAGATATAGGAACTATAATCATTACCTTTGTTTTTCGCTGCTAGAAACTTGGGCCAATCCTGTTTCCAATGCCTCTTCTCTTTGCAGTGAAAAAATTTACCTTTACCTTTCTTGTTTTTCTTTCTTCCCCTTAGGCGTCTGTTCACTTGGTTGTGCACTCATCTTTGCAGCCTTTGCAGGCCTGGGGTTGTTTTGTCCATCTTTCCTCTTGTTTCCAGCTTTCAAAGATGAAACTTGGTTAGTTTCAACCTTAGCTGGATTAGCAGCAACAACAGTAGTCTTCCTTTCTCCTCCCTTACTAGGTCCACCCATGATAGAATTGAAATTCGGAAGCTTGTTCATGAGCTGCGTCAGACCATAGTTGAGTTTATTCATCACATAGTTTGTGGTGAACGGCAGGAAAGCTGGAGAGAGACTGTTGAGGAATAAGCTGACTTGAATCTCATCATCTATTATGGCTTCGTGCAGTTCAACTTCCTGAAAGTAGCTGGTCATCTTGATCAAGTGATCACGAACGTGCTGAGATGGTGCCATCCGAGCATTGGCATATTTCTTCGTGGCCTCAAAACAAGTCTACACAGACTTTGCACCGAATATGTCTTGGAGCTGATCCATGATTTCGTAGGCCGTCTCAACATTCTCCATCTTTTTCTTGAGAGCTTTGACCATACTAGTCAATATGTAGTATTGTGCCTTGTTATTGGCCGCCTGCCAATGCTCAAATTCATCTCTAACAACCTCGGTAGCTCCTTCAACTAGAACTTCCAGAGATTCATCAGTCATGATGAACTTGTCGTTGTCACCAATCAACACTATGTTGATATTCTGCTTCCACTTAAGGAATTTTTCTCCAGTGAGTTTCTCCATAGAAAGTTGAGAAAGGATGGGAGTGGACACAACCATACTTAAAACTACAAATTATCAATAAAATAGAAATCAATCATTTTTGCTCAATGAAACTTCTATTCACTCTAATTTCAAGAAATAGCACAACATATACCATAAATATGTAAAAAACACCAAAATAATCATATCTCTATTTCTTTAGGTTTTTAACTAATCTATGATATGCATGTCTCGGTTGGCAAGAGTAAAAAATAGCATTAGTTAAATATAGTTGTAAGCTCATTTAATAATGGACACTGTTATTAACAATCTACTATTTGATCAAAATAAGAAAACAAAATCTCTTATTTTATGAGCCAGACCCACGATTTTGATAATCAATAGATTTAGTCCTAGTAGTCACCGTAGGGGTGAGTCTAGTAGAATTTGACCTATAATTTTCTATCTTTAGAAATCCAACTGTTATCTCGAAAAAATGGAGATCGATGACATGGCAATAGGAATGACAAGTGGCAAGGAATGGATGGGTGACTTGGCTTAGGAGTAGCTCAGTAAGCCATTGAAGAATTTTGACTAGCTAGAGAAGTGCCATGTTAGACCAGAGATGTGTCATGCTAGACTAGAGATGTGTCATGTTAGACCAGAGATGTGCCATGTTAGACCAGAGAAATGTCATGCTAGACCAGAGATGTGCCATGTTAGACCAGAGATGTGTCATGTTAGACCGGTGGAGTGTCATGACCGACCAGAAATGACTTGTCTGCCCAGGAGTGACTTGTCTGCCCAGGAGTGACTCGTCTGCCCAGGAATGACTTGTCTGCCTAAGAGTGACTTGTCTGCCCAGGAGTGACCTTACCTGCCCAGGCATGACTTTGTCCAACCAGTCATGAACTTGGCCAATCGGTCATGGCCATGTCCGACCAATC
Source organism: Humulus lupulus (assembly GCF_963169125.1). Taxonomy (NCBI): domain Eukaryota; kingdom Viridiplantae; phylum Streptophyta; class Magnoliopsida; order Rosales; family Cannabaceae; genus Humulus; species Humulus lupulus. The sequence continues at coordinate 203,081,768 of NC_084793.1, forward strand.
AAGTGCATGTCCTACCAGCTAAGTGCATGTCCTACCAGCCAAGTGCATGTCCTACCAGCCAAGTGCATGTCCTACCAGCCAAGTGCATGTCCTACCAGCTAAGTGCATGACTGCCCAGTAGAGGTATGGCCGACCAGAAGGTGATATTCATCAACCAGGTAGAACAGACTACGTCAAGATTCCCAGAAAAACGGCTTCAACAAGAATCGGTCTTGGCATACACGGGAATCTCTCATTCTTCCCACAAATTTGGTGTTCTGTTACATTTTGAATATTTTTGTAATTTAAATGTAATAAATATAATAAAATATCCCGATTGTGGGGGGATATCATCTGTACGATCCTAAGCCTATAAATACAAGGCTTATGGCATCATAAAAGGGGGCTCTTCTTTTTTGAACTCTTATTTTCTAGAGAGAGAAAGTGCTTGTAATTGAGAGAGTATTTGTATTCTTGTAATCTGCACTGAAGAAACTCAGTTGACTCAGGTTCATCTGATCTTGGGTACAGGTCTATAATCACAACTCTAAGTGGATTAGGCTATTACCAACATATTGGGGCTGAACCACTATAAAAATTACGTGTGTTATTTACTTTCTTTTCAAAATCGTCTGTGTCGTTTATTTCTCTTGAAGGTTTTTGTCGTATTTGACGTTCTCATGTCGTTGGCCAAAAACGTGGTCAACACCAACCTTGTCAAAATAACTAATGAACACCTTCCGTAGGGGGACAAATCAAAGTGTCTCAAGGCCCCATTAAGGTATTGACGTTGTTAAACTAATGGTGGAGATCGAATCTTAATTCTTAAAGTAAGCTCATTATAAAAATAGTATTTTTATTATTAAATTTTGAAAATTGATGACTATGGTTCTCCAAAAAATTGTAAAATTAAATTTTAAAACCAAAGTCCTATAATCTTCTATTAATTCTAAAGTGTCACATTGAAACAAATTCAATTAAATTAGAATTAATTTGTTGCTAATCAATATTTAGGTTTAACTATTATAATGAACCTATAGAATTAAGTCCAACTCAGGCAAATAGGCCTTAACAATTAGGCTTGTATGGAGGAGGACTGAGTCCAGTATGCCGTTCCCACTACTAAGGCCCTCATACTTCCATACAAGATCCAAAAGACAGGAATTTAAACCTTCGCTTTATTAATTGATTAGGTCCACTATAGTCATGTAAAGCAAATGGGCATTCACAAGTGGAATCACCCACAAGAGAGGAATTTAAACTTTACATTTTCTAATGGGCCCAAATAATACCTATCAGTTTATGAATGTTTTATTTAGCAAAATCTATATATTTAGCAAACATATGGGCCACTATATGCATCTAAGCCCAATTGCAAAAATACCACATTTAGTGCAAACAAACATGGTTTAATTGGATGGGCCTAATCATGTTACTATATGAGCAAGTCTACAAATTTATGCAAAATTACCACATATTATTTCATTTGCAAAAATACCACAATTAATTTTCTAGAATTTATCCAAAAATTTGAAATAATTGCTGTTTTGCAAAAATAAACAAGTCCATTTAAATGAAATTTATCAACAATTAACAAAAGTTAATTTAACTTTCATTTATCAACAATCAACTTAGTTTAGGTCATTTTGAAAAATATTAATTTAATGTAAATATGATTTATCAATAATTAACCAAAGTTAATTTAAATCCTATTTATTAAAAATATTTAATTAATTGGTTTGAAAACGTGATATTTTTTAAAATTTAACCAGTTATAAATTTTTAAAACAAATACCATCTGTTGTTTTTGAAAAAATATGTTAAACTGTTAAGCAAAATCAAATATTTAATAAAATATCTAGTCAACAAATTTTCAAATTTGAAATTATTTAAATATAAAAATCCATAGAATAATGAGATATTATTATTTTCAAATAAAAGATTTCAAAAATATCTTTAATATCTGATAACTTAATTCTAATATTTTGATAAATATTTAAAATTAATTAGTTAACCTATTTTTAAATTTGAATTTGAATCTTTGTAGAAGATATCTATTTTTTAAAGATCAAACAACAAAAAATATCGTATTTCAAAAAAGATATTTTTAAATAATAGAAAAGATATTATATTTTTGTATTCACCCATCAAAAAATACATTCAAAATTCAAATTTTAAGAAAAAATTATCGCAGGCTGCGGCCAGTGAAAGTTGGTGGTCGTGCCCACGGGACGATCTGGGCAAAAAAATTGCGTTCTGGCCGCGGCCACAGATTAATGGTGGTCGCGGCCACTAGCCGCTATTACCCAGGCTGTGACCACATCCCGAAAGAAAAAAAATTAATAAAATTTGTGTAATTTTTCAACCCCAAAATGTTTTCTAAATAATGTTTACCATGTCTTACATCAAATAAAACATTTGTATAAAAATTATTTGCAAAGAAAACACAACAAAATGACCCAAATTTGCTACTAATCACATAAAAAATATGAAATCCATCCAATTACTCAACACATCAAATAATTCAATTTTTACCATGTCCATGCAAGAAAATAAAGATCACCAAAGGCTCTGATACCAGTTGTTGGGAAAACTTATACAGGATCTTAATTATTTTCATGAAAATCTTATATTAAACAAATTAATATAAGACAACATAAAACATAATTCTATAATTGAATTTAAACAGAGATAATGATAAGAACACTTGCATTATATGTAGCAGAATGTATTAGTCTTTCCTTCAGTTTCTCTAACCCTTGAATCCTTTCTGTCGCAGGGTATCACTAAGAAACTGAACCGATCTTCAAATTTCTTCACAGTCTTCCAAAGTATCTTTAGAATTGTTGACGGTAAGAACTCGTCAACGATTAATGGTTAGAAAACTTTAATCTCTATACTACAGAAAGCTTTGAATCAGATGGAAAGAACTCGAATCAACAAAAGAAAACCAAAGCAACCATGAAAATCAGGATCACATATTTCTTAAGTCTCTTTCATACACTCAGTTTTCCAACCCCTTAACCTGAGGGGTTGGGGCCTATTTATAGGGGGGCTCTATTGGCCCCTGATACAAACAAGTCCCAGACGACAGGGATGTACGCAGGTACTCTAATAGTGTAGTGGCTCAGGGCGTAGTGGTGTCTACCCTGATAATGCCAGAGTCGTGGCCTAGGACATAGTACTGTCGGCTCTGGCATATGGTCGGGGGTGTCCAAGTGGTACCACTACTCTTCGTATAGGTCTGTACCGCCACTACTCCTGAAATGCAGATGACAGGGTCATGCCTCTGTTCTCTCAACAATCGTACGCCCCATGTCAGTACACGTGACCTGTACCCAGTCGTCTTCATTAGTCCCCGTTTGATACCTAATGCTGGCTTGGAAATCCCATTAAGTGTCTCTAAGTGCTCCTTATGCCAATGTCAAGGAGGCTTCAACCTGTATGTGTCATGAGAAGCCAAGGCGCTAGGAGTCGAGGTTGGCCTACGCAGGTCACATGGAGGTGAAGCTGAAGACACGGGTAGCGCAACAAGGCCGCACCCTCACATAGCGAGGCTGCCCCTCTTCCCCCCGGGTGCAAGCGTGGCGAGGCTCGGGGCACGGGCGCCACAACAAGGCCTCACCCTCGCACAGCGAGGGTGTCTTGCGTAGCGAGGCTGACCTTCTTCTCCCTAGTGCAGGCGAGGCGAGGCTCGATGCTTAATGGGACGGGGCACACGCAGATGGCCAGCAAGGGACCCTCGCATAGCGAGGGTGACGTTGGGATTGGCAAGCGGCCGAGGGCCCTCACATAGCGAGGGTGGCCCTCTTAGCCCAATTCCCTCACCATCATGTGACGTCCTTATCCCCTTGTGCGGACAATAAGTGGCTTTTAGGATGTCTTGTAATATAGAGCTTCACTTGTGAATAGAATTCACTAGGGAAAAATTTCCACATTTACACTTCCCCCCGAGTCTATAAGTACACTTTTAAGTGTGTTTGTAGACTCTCTCTATTTCTCTTGCTTGACAAGTACGGCCAACCTTGGGGGACTTAGCCTTGGAAAATTTCCCAACGTCGCTCGAAGAAATACGAGGTGAGGCTTGGAGTTGTGTTTCTTTATAATGTCCAAAGAAACACAACAACCACCTAACTCTTGGGGGATCCATGAAAATTCCTAAGATTGCATAAGGACCAATCATCCTTAATTGCGGATCCCAAGGTTACCCATACTCTTGATCTCCACCATTCACAGGGAGATAGATCCAATGGCTAGGGAGCCTTGACTTTCCTTATAAATACCCCAAGGCTTGAAGCCACTTCTCCACACCAAGACTTGCCTAGCCTTATGACATGCTCTCCAACTTATTTTAAAGAGTTCAAGGGTTCTATCCTCCTCCAAAGCATTCTTGAGGTACCCTTTCTTTTATTTTCGTTACTCATCTTTTTTTATATATATATATTTTTTGTTTCCTTTTCTTTTTTAGCTTCGTGGTGACACTGGGCATTCCCTTGCTCCTATGGTCTTGCCCCTGCTCCTTTGCAAGTCTATCCTTGCACCCCTTCAGCTTCTTATTCCGACAGGTATGCCTCCTTCCTCTCTTCTCCCTTTTGTTTTGCATTGATTATGCGAGGGTAGAATTAATGGTTGCACGAAACTCATTCTTCAGAGTTTAACATTCTCTTCGTATAGCCTTTCCAGTACCCATACATAGGCCCTTTTCTTATACCCTCACACTCATGTTGTAGATATAGAGTCACCCTTATGCGTACACGCCTTCGAGTCTTAGCTGGTCCATGGCGTCTAGGCGATGTCCCGAAGGTCCGTCCAATGTTGAATTTATTGAGTTGTCACCCTCCGACTCAGAGGTCGACGCACGCAGACCCTCTAACCACGGGGGTGTGCAGGCGCTATACCTCAGGAGACTGTCTTACCTCAGACATAAAGCGTGCGGCCTGGAGAGGGATCTAGAATCCCATCCCAGGGACGCGGGTTCTGGTCTCTCCCCCCAGCAAGCGACATACATTTCCCAGCTACAATCAATCCTCCAGGATTGCCTTTCTAAAATTGCTTGCCTAGAAGAAAACTTGCCCCCTGAGCCTTTTTCCTTTTGTCATGACGAGTCTCCCGATCATAGGGATTCCTCCTTCGAAGGAGGTAGTCATGAATTGGTTGAACTGGAGTTCCTTTCCATTGTTCCGCCCGTGCTTCCTCTCCTATCCCATGTCTTGCGCCCTAGGGTCAAGCAAAGCGCTGGTAGACATAGGACATATGGGGGATCTTCCAGGACCCTCAGAAAGTCTGTTGCTCATAAACTGCCTATCTTTGTCCAGGTACCCGAGATGTTGAAGAGAGCCTTGGACACTTCCGATGAAACCGGCAGGTCCACAGTTACCCTGAAGAAACTGGGCAACATGCTGAAAGCTCATAAGTTAGCCTTGAATCTCAAGTTCGTTATACCAGAGCACAAGGAACGCGCGTCCGCACTGCCAAAAGGGTTCGTGGCATTCAGCGATTCCATAATCCGATCTGGTGGAGCTTTTCCACTTCACTCTTTCTTCATCAAAGTGTTGGACTACTTTGAATTGGCGCCACTACAATTGTCCCCCAACTCCTGGGTGATGCTTAGCTGCCTATATGTGTTGTATCGTCAGGTGTACTTTAGGGGGCCTTTGATAAGCGAGGTTCATTACTTCTTCACCCTGAGGGAGAATACATCGGCCCCCGGGTTCTACCAACTCCAGAAAGCCGCGGCCCTTAAAGGGAGTTCCCTCGTGGAGGGATCTATTTCCAATAGGGGGTCGTGGAAGTCATACTACTTCTTTACTTATAGCGGGCAGACCCGACACTCTAGCTTCAACACCCCACGTAAGGCTATTCTCACTTTGATCCCATATATCAGAGGTTTCTCTTATCATTCGACTTCTCTCTCTTTTTCTTTTATAGCTCTTCTAACTGTGGTTATTTCTTTTCGTTTGATGGCAGGTCTCTTAGGGGTTGTTGGTCCCAACTTGAAACGGTCGGCTCATGACCGAGTAATACAAATCCTGGCCATGTCGAAGGTATGCAAACAAGCCAGCGCCCTTTTCACAGAGAGCAATCTCCACTTGTATGGGTTGCTGACCCTGGACCAGAAAGTTACACTATGCTCCATTTCCTCTTAATCTGAGGATCCACACCCCGCGTCACCCGTTCCTGCGGGTCCACGCCCTACATCACCCGAATCTGTGGATCTACCCCCAGCGGCACCCGTACTCGAGAGTCCGTGGGTATATGGTCACGATGAAAGAAATTATGATGAAGTAGCCGATAGGGATTGTGTCTACCCCCCGGGCGACCATATGGACGTTAAGGAGACCGTAGTGTCTGAGAACTACTCCTGCTTATACTCTGTTGCTGGCAGGGCTAAGGGTGTAGCCGATGACGGTCACACTGGTGGTGCTACCTCTCGGATGTCGCCGTCAATGCCTGGCGGCGAGTTTGCCTTCGATGCCCCTGTCCCTTGCCCCTCCGTGCCTAGAAGGAATTTTGTCATTCCTCCTTTTGATGGGGCTCCTTCACCCCCGAGGAGGTATCCCAGGCGGGCATCTACAGGCGCCTCTTTACCCCAGGAAACGACTCAACACTCTTCTGCTCCCCGCACCACTGCAGATGGGTCAGGGCCTTCTCGGTCCCCATCCTTGCCAAAGGGGGCCTCGGCAGGCACTCACACCTCCCCCAGCCCATCTCATGTTTCTATCCTTGAAGATCATCCTCTGGCGAGCCAGTATGGGGAAGCCATGAGCCATCACTTGGGAAACTTTCCCAAAGGTGAGTGGGGGACGCTGCACAATATCCCCGAGGCTGAGCTAGAGCACGCCTATATGCGAGCCTCCCTGCAGGTATTTGTCGCGATACTTGGTTTATTCATTTATGATGGCCATATATATACTTCTTATATTATTTCTGGTATATCATTTGACCCTTGAGGCTTTGTTTCATATTCTCGCCCTCACTCAGGCTTCCATCTTGAACCATCGGCTGCTCGCCTCCCACTCTTCATCGGCCCAACGGTTGCAACAAGAGCTTGAGGAGGCACTAGGGAACCTATCGGTGGCCGAGACTGCAAAGGGTGCCTTGTCAAGTCAACTGGCAGAGGCGGTGTGCCAGAGGGATACCGCCTTGGCCCGGGCTGCATCCACCTCTCATACCAACATTCAGCTGGAGGCTACCATCCAAACTCTAAACGGGAGGATAACTGTGCTCGAGGCTGAGCTTGTGAACGTTGAGGATCGCATAATCGAGAAAATGTTGCATGCTGTCTGGAGGACTAACCCCACCGTTGACCTATCTCCTTTTGGGGACTACGCCGTCGAGAAGATTTCTGAGTGGAAAGGTCGAGGTGGAGATTTGTAGGTTCCTTTGTACTCAGTCTATGTATGCTTTTGCTATGTAATCCCTTGCACCACTTCTTCTCTTTTTCTCTTTTTTTTTTCTATCAAACTTAAGGGGCTCTGGTAAGTCCCTCTTATTACTATTGTTCGTGGATTACATATTTTTCTTTGATCTGATGGCGATAATCTTTCTGGTGCACCTTGATTATACTTGTAAGGACACGTTAACCCGTTGGGCTGTTGGGGTCCTTTTATATTCTTTGCGCGCGCTTGTTAATTTTTGCAAGAAGCGTCCTTCTCGTCCTTATACATAGTACTATTTTTTCAAGGGTCCCTAGTAAGACCCTTTTTGGCTAGCCGGCTTAATGGCCAATCTAGACTTATCGGGTGATTCCCTCCTTACGGCCTCACCTCTTGGGGTGTCGGCTTTTAGTTAGAGGTCATCCTTCTAAACTGTTCCCTTGATATTCATAAGGGTAGCTAATCCTTTTGAATATAAGAGATTTTTTTTTTACTCGTGCCTCCTGTCCTACCCCCCAAGTGCTTGGTGAGATTTATTTCAGCAGGCAGTTCGGTTGATGCTCGCATGAAAAAGAAAAATCACATGTGAAGTTGAGAACATTTTCATTCATAGTAGTCAGATTACAACGATATACATATAAAAGGCTTACATCTACTTGGGAGGTTATATAGGCCACCCCTTTGATTCTCGTCTACTAGGCTAACATAAAATGCAACAAATTAAACATAGATACTACTTGCATCAGACGTGGGAGTCTTACTACTAGTCTTACCCGGTTGGGCCCTCCACGATTCTGGGGTTTAGTTCTTGTGGGTCTGTGCCCCCATGCACCACCATCGCCATCAGTTCTCGCGGTTTCGTAGACATGTGAAGGGAGGTGTAATAACACTCCTTCGCCTCTCTTTGTTCTCCCTTCATACTTGCTACCCCACCAGGAGTCGGGAACTTGACGGTGAGGTGATATATTGAAGTGATTGCTTTCAATTCTCTTAGGGATGGTCTCCCCAATACCGCATTGAAAGCTGAAGCACAATCTACTACGACGAAGTTTGCCATGATTGTGGTCTGTCGGGGTTGTTCTCCCATGGTGAGTGCTAATTCGATCACCCTTAAAGGTTGTATCGAGTCCCCCGCGAAACCGTATAAGGAGGATTGACAAGGTTTCAAGTGTCTGACGCCCAAGCCCATCTTCTCCAAGGCGGGGCGATATAAGATATCTACGAAACTTCCATTGTCTACGAGGACCCGATGCACCCGTAGGTTGGCCAACTGAATTGTCAAAACCAAAGGATCATTATGGGGAAAGTGCACCCCTCGTGCATCCTCCTCTGTAAAAGTGATTGACTCATTTTCTCCCTTAAAGCTTTTCGGGGGGCGCTGTTCCAAACTCATGACACAGGGTGGTGGACTTCGCTTGGCTTCTCTAGCGTACCTATCTCGTCCTTTCCGGGAGTCTCTCCCAACCCCGGACCTCCGAAAATAGTTCTCACTTCTCCCTGGATCTCTGGAGCTCCTCTTTGTGTCTTAGATACCACTGGTTCATCCTCCGACTTCGGGCTTTCTCTCCTGACATATCGGCCTAGATGCCCCCTGCGGATGAGCTCCTCAATTTCTTCTTTCAAATGAATACACTCTGCTGTGGTGTGACCAATATCCTTGTGGTATTGACAGTATCTATTGGGATCCCTCTGGGACCGGTCCTTTCTCATTGGTGGGGGCTTCTTGAAGGGGACTCGTTTCTCGTTGGTGAGGTAGATATGCTCCCTGGTATCTGTCAGGTTCGTATAGAAAGTATAGGCCACTTGGCTATGGTCGCTTCCCCGCTTGGGATTTCTATGTTGATCGTCCCTCGACCCTTCGTATGCCCTATTCTTCTCTCCTCCATTCGACCCTTCATTAATTGGGGGCTCTGCAGCGGACTCACACTTTCCCGCCTTTAAGTTCGCATGGCCATCCTCTACACGAATATACTTCTGCACTCTCTCGTAGAAGTCATCTAGGTCTGTGACTTCCCTTTTGAGCATATTATCCCACAATTTTCTTCCTGGACGCACCCCAGTGGTGATGGCCATTTTTAACTCCCTGCGGGTCAAGCTCCCCACTTTGGCTGCTTCCATGTTAAACTTGTGGATGTAGCTTTTTAGACTCTCATTTTCGCCCTGTTTTACATTGGCGAGGCTGGTGCCCGGCATAGTATAATCACGCACGGCATGATGTTGTTGGAGAAATTCATCTGAAAACTACTGCCAAGACCTGACGGATCCTGGTCGAAGTCTTTTAAACCATTTGTACGCAGGTCCTTTCAACGTGACCGTGAAACAGTGGCATCTAGCCCCGCTACTAATCCCCCTCAACTTCATCAAGTCATTGAATGCGTCTAGATGGTATTTGGGGTTGGTGCTTCCTTCATACGGGGTCATATGAGGCTCCTTGAAGTTGGCTGGGAGTCGGATGGCTTAGATCTCTTTGGTGAAGGGTGATTCATGGTCGAACTCCTCCTCTAGGCTTTGCCCTCCAGACGCGGTGACAATCTTACTCCGCAGGCTCCTCATCTCTGTATCGAGGTCTTGCCTCCTCTTCTTCAGGGAGTCTCTCAACATGGACGGGTTGACATCTTCCTTTCCTTTGCCGTCCCGGGGGACAGTAGGAGGGGTAGTCCTCTTATCCGCCCTCTTCTTGTTGAGCTCTTCTCGTAGATCCGAGGGCGCCCTCTTTGAGGTGACCTCGATGTCATTGCGAGAGCCAACATTGTTCCCTTGCCTTGGCGCCTGGGGTGGCCTTGATGGTCCGGGATGTTCATGCGGCTTCTCCCCGGGGGTGTTACTGGTGGAGTGTATGGTCCTCCCGTCGTCTACCGAGACAGTGGTTTCCTAACCTTTCTCTTTCCTCTTGGGCACGGTCACGTTCGACTTACCTTGCAACAGGCCATTCAGCACCTCCTGCATGTTCTCCAGGGTGGTCTCCAGCCTTTGATTCTTGCGGTGCAGCTCACAAATCTCCTCTTCATAGAAACTAGATTTAGAACTCGAGCTCACAGAATGGACCCGGGGTTGTTTATCACGTCTACGCGTCGAGGGGCCCGGATCCTGCCGGCTGGAGTTCGGTACCTGCGGTGGTTTGGGAGGCGGGAACTCATTGGCACTCCCGGGTGGTGCGGTAGTTGTCCTTGGAGGATTCTCACCGGGCGGGATGGCCGGTGATGAGGCCTCCCTGTCATTATCGCAAACCGCAGGGTCCCTTGGGGGCTCCACGTCTCGGGGTGGAGGTGGACCCTTCATGGAAGCCTTCTGCTGGACTCCGTTAAGGTGGACCTCCACCTCTCGTGGCTGCGTGAGTCGCTTCGAACGTCTTGGCATTTCCTCTTTCCGGAAGTAATGGTAGAACAGTAGCTTGGTGATTACGTTCCCACAGACGACGCCAAACTGTTGACGGTAAGAACTCGTCAACGATTAATGGTTAGAAAACTTTAATCTCTATACTACAGAAAGCTTTGAATCAGATGGAAAGAACTCGAATCAACAGAAGAAAACCAAAGCAACCATGAAAATCAGGATCACATATTTCTTAAGTCTCTTTCATACACTCAGTTTTCCAACCCCTTAACCTGAGGGGTTGGGGCCTATTTATAGGGGGGCTCTATTGGCCCCTAATACAAACAAGTCCCAGACGACAGGGACGTACGCAGGTAATCTGATAGTGTAGTGGCTCAGGGTGTAGTGGTGTCTACCCTGATAATGCCAGAGTCGTGGCCTAGGACATAGTACTGTTAGCTCTGGCGTATGGTCAGGGGTGTCCAAGTGGTACCACTACTCTTCGTACAGGTCTGTACCGCCACTACTCCTCAGATGCAGATGACAGGGCCGTGCCTCTATTCTCTCCACAATCGTACGCCCCGTGTCAGTACACGTGTCCTGTACCCGATCGTCCTCATCAGTCCCCGTTTGATACCCTATGCTGGCTTGGCGATCCCATTAAGTGTCTCTAAGTGCTCCTTATGCCAATGTCAAGGAGGCTTCAACCTGTATGTGTCATGAGAAGCCAAGGCGCTAGGAGTCGAGGCTGGCCTACGCAGGTCACATGGAGTTGAGGCTGAAGACACGGGCAGAGCAACATGGCCGCACCCTCGCATAGCGAGGCTGCCCCTCTTCCCCCCGGGTGCAGGCGTGGTGAGGCAAGGGGCACGGGCGCCACAACAAGGCCTCACCCTCGCACAGCAAGGGTGTCTCGCGTAGTGAGGCTGGCCTTCTTCTCCCGAGTGCAGGTGAGGTGAGGCTCGATGCTTGATGGGATGGGGCGCACGCAGATGGCCAGCCAGGGACCCTCGCATAGCGAGGGTGACGTTCGGATTGGCAAGCGGCCGAGGGCCCTCGCATAGCGAGGGTGGCCCTCTTAGCCCAATTCCCTCACCATCATGTGACGTCCTTATCCCCTTGTGCGGACAATAAGTGGCTTTTAGGATGTCTCGTAGTATAGAGCTTCACTTGTGAGTAGAATTCACAAGGGAAAATTTTCCACATTTACAAGAATCACCTAGACTAGAGTGGGCAATTCTCAACACATGAGATCGATACAAAGAGAAGAAGAAGAAGCGAAGAGAATATTGAGGCTTAGAAAAGGACTTATGTTGTAGAGAGAATCTAAAACCTAGGGCATCAAGAATACATCTTATGAGCTTCTCAGATTCGCCACTTAGCTCATCTTTCAACTCTCACTAAGCATCCCTTTTATAGGCTATATTAGGCAATTTATTTTAATTAAAAAAAAATAATATATAATAACATCCATTAGGTTAAAATTATCACGGCCTTTAGGCCTTGAAATTTTTCATTTAATTATAAGCCTGTTGGACTTAAAATCAAGACCTATATTATTTTCTATTGATTAATTAATTAAATAATTATTTAAATCCTTTATCAAATTAATTATTTATAATTTGAACCTTGATTTAAACATATTTATTAATTTAGACACCAATTTTTCTTAATTAATAACTCTGCCCTAAAATCTCTTTTCTTCTCTAAATTGTAAAACTCTATGAAACTATCCAAAATTGACTTGGTCAACTTTGATACTTCTAATTGATAGTTAAATCAATTAATTGAGACTATCTAGATGATTTTATCTAAGGTACAGTGGGGACCATGGGCCTATGAAATCAAGCTCCAATAAGTTATCATAAATTTACTAACTTATTAATTCCTCATGACTCCACTAAAACTCATAATTGCACTCTTGCATTCATAGAACGCTTTATAACCAATATAGATACGTTATTAATTATCCATTGTTACAACCATAATTGCCACTCAATCCTCTATAGACGGTCTACAATGAGATGGGACTAAAAATACCATTTTACCCCTCATTGCATTTTATCCTTAAAATACTTAGTTCCTTGTAAATGATATTTCAGTAAACTAATATTTACTAAAATGAGATCTCTATCATTTAGCACCTTGAACCAAACTAAAAGGAAACCATCATTTTACTTCTTCATTAGAAGCTATAGATATTCATATCTATGATTAACACTCCCACTCAATTATACTACCGAGTTCCCAAGATGTAAGTATGGGCTAGTCAGTAGGGTAAGATGGTAACGAACAAGTCAAAGAACTCAAATAATACAATCAATTAGAATACAAACCACTCAGAATTGAGATTGAATTGACCTATGGTCAACTATAGGATATGACTAGAATAGATAATAATGGTATGCTTACTTATCCTATCTACTGTCAATATCGGTCCAGTCTGATGTAACAAATACATCCGATCTTATCTACTTTGCTAATGTTATGGAAATAACATAACATTGTGTAAGTAGATCATATTGTAGATTGGCAAGTAAGTGTAAATCATGTGCACTGACTAATCTTAGGACTAACTTATGTTTGAACATATAATCACATTTACATTCCACGATGATTACATCACTATAAATACGATTAGCTATATGCGCGGGATTTAATAGAAATTTATATTAACCAAATAATCATGAAAATAAAACATGTGAGCAAAGTGATTGACCAAGTCAAAAGTTGTTTTCTATCTTTTATTGATAATGAATGAGATTACAAAGAAATTGGGTTTTAATTAGGGCATAAAATCTCATCAGGCTATACCTCACCAAGTTTCAAACCAATTATCGCAAAAGCCTTACAAGACCGTGGATGCTTCTAGGGCTGTTGAACGAGGCGATGATGAGGTGACATCACATGGGCAAGTTGTCAGAGCTCAGTGATGTCTAAGGTCCTCTCATCGTTTTTATTTTTATGTTTCATTCTAGGTTCTTAAAACCCTTTGTTCTTAAGCTTTTAAAAGCTGAGAAAATCACCTTCGAGCTTAGTTTGAGGTTTTTTTTTCCTTGAGTTATTCGTATACTAGCGTTAGTACATGTTTATTAATTTCTGATCTATTTTTTTTCCCCTTAACCTATTATCTTTCCATGTTTATGAACACTTTTTTCTTAAGTCCTACATTTGCATAATCATAGAGGATAACTTTAGATCGAGATAAATGCCTGATGACTTGACCAGTTAATTCTTATCGATGACCTGATTATATTCAGGAGTTTGTTTACCTAATAGTGTTACACTAGTTTGGAATCAGGCCTCGAACCTAGTTATATCCATGGTTTGTTCTCCTAATATTGTTACACCAGTACAGAATCCGACCTCAGACCTTGTTATATCTAGGGTTTTCTAGTTGATTTCTAGATTTTGTTTCTTTGAATATTCTTAACTTAGTTCGTATTCATAATTTCTTTGAAAATTCAAGCTTTAAAAGTTGTGGAATAATCAAATTTTTTAATTCTAAGTTGGGAAATTTTTATCTAAATTTGTTGAATACTTCAAAGACTCTTCGAGGGTTATATGCCCCCAAAGCAATCTGAATTTATGAATATTGTAGGTCGCTTTTATAAATGAGCTCGTGATACATCACCAGAATAAGATAAAATATTGACTCCACTTTTAAATTTCGTAGCAATCCTGTGTTATTAAAATAGAACGACATTTATAAATAAGCCTAACACGAAAAAATATTAAAAACATTAAAAACTAACAAAGTTGTCCTATTACTGATAGTATTTGCTGGGGTGTAGAGCATTCCAGGTCCGTGGGACCCATTCTCCATTTAACCGAGCCAGTTTGAAGGTTCCTTCACGTAAGATTTCCACGAATTTGTAGTGTCCTTCCTAGTTCGGTCCCAATACACCATCTTTAGGATCTTTCTTTGCCAAAAATATCCTTCAGCGCACTAAATCACCCAGTTCGAGTCTTCGTCCATTGACTTTCGAGTTAAAGTAGTGATTAACCATTTGCTAGTAATGGGCGAGGTGTAATTAAGATTCCTCCTGCCACTCTTTAATGAAATCCATGGATGCATTAAGTAGGTCATGATTCTGATCATGGTTTCAAGTTCTTTGCTTATGTGACGTTACTAGAGCATCCACTAGGAGCATAGCCTCGCTTCCAAAGGTCAGAGAGAAGGGCGCGTGCTCAGTAGATGAGCGATGTGAGGTCCTGTAGGCCCAGAGCACTTGCGGGAGCTGCTATGGCCATAGCTCTTTAGCTTCTTCTAGTCGCTTCTTTAAAGTTTTCCTTCATTATGCCATATTTCTCGCAAAAAATTGTGAATAGGTCGCCTTCATTAAATCTCGAACATATAGCTAAATATTAAATCCCGAGCTGTTATGGCCATTAATTCCTTGTGATTCCACTAAAGGCTCGAAATTGCACTTTTGAATTCATAGAACGCTCTATAAGCAATATAGATACATTATTAATTATCCATTGTTACAACCATAATTTTCACTTAATCCTCAATAGACGATCTACAATGAGAAAGGAATAAAATAACATTTTACCCCTCATTGTATTTTATCCTTGTTTACCGTGTTTTTCGCAAACTAGAAATATAATGAGAAATAAGAGCTATAAAGAAAGGATCAAAGATAAACATGTTAGGAAACTTATACATGATCTTTATTTATTTTCATGTTGATCTAATATTAAAAAAATTAATATGAGATAACCTAGAACACGTTTCTAAAATTGAATTCAAAGAGAAATAATGATAAGAATACTTACATTATACGCAGCGGAATGAATGAGTCTTTCCTTCAGTTTCACTAACCCTTGTATCCTTTCTGTAGCAGAGTATTACCAAGAAACTGAACCGATCTTCAATTTTCTTCACAACCTTCCAAAGTATCCTTAAAGTCACCTAAACTAGAGTGGGCAATTCTCAACACATGAGATAGATACAGAGAGAAGAAGAGAAAAGAGCAATAAGGCTTAGAAAAGGATTTATGTTTAGAGAGAATCTAAAACCTATTAGAAACTTGTGTTTCAGAAATCTGAACTTCTCTTTTCATCTCTCACTTAGCACTCCTTTTATAGACTCAATTAGGCCATTTAATTTAATTAAAAAAATCAATAAAATAATAGTCAATTAATAGCTCTAGGTCGAAATTATCATGGGCTTTAGGCCCGTGAAATTTCTCATTTGATTATGAGCCCATTGGACTTAAAATCAAGGCCTATATTATTTTCTATTGATTTAATTAATTAAATAATTATTTAAATCCTTTATCAAATTAATTATTTATAATTTGAACCTTCATTTAAATTTATTTATTAATTTAGATACCAATTTCTCTTAATTAGTAAATTTGCCCTAATTTCTCTTTTCTTCTCAAAATTACATAACTTTGTGAAACTATCCAAAATTGACTTGGTCAACTTTGATAATTCTAATTGATAATTAAATTAATTAATTCAGACTATCTAGATGATTTTATCCAAGGTACTATGGGGACCATGGGCCTATGAAATCAAGCTCCAATAAGTTATCATAAATCTAACAAATAAATTTACTAACTTATTAATTCCTCGTGACTCCACTAAAGACTCAGAATTGCACTCTTGAATTAATAGAATGCTCTATAACAAATATAGATATGCTATTAATTATCCATTGTTACAACCATAATTGTCACTAAATCCTCTATAGATGGTCTACAATGAGATGAGACTAAAATACCGTTTTACCCCCTCATTGTATTTTATCCTTAAAACACTTAGTTCCTTGTAAATGATATTTCAGTAAACTAATTTAATTATTGAAATGAGATCTCTATCATTTAACACCTTGAACCAAACTAAAAGGAAACCATCATTTCACTTCTTAATCAGAAGCTATAGATGTTCATATCTATGATTAACACTCCCACTCAATTATACTATCGAGTTCCCAAGATGTAAGTATGGGTAAGTCTGTAGGGTAAGCTGGTAACGAACAAGTCAAAGAACTCCAATAATACAATCAATTAGAATACTAACCACTCACAATTGAGATTGAATTGACCTATGGTCAACTATATGATATGACTAGAATAGATAATAACAGTATGTTTACTTATCCTATCAATTGTCAATATCGGTCCAGTCCGATGTAACAAATACATCTGATCTTATCTACTTTGCTAATGTTCGGGAAAGAACATAATACTGTAATGTGTAAGTAGAACATATCGTAGATTGGCAAGTTAGCATAAATCATGTGCACTAACTAATATTAGGACTAACATATTTTTGAACATATAATCATATTTATATTCCATTGTGATTACGTCACTATAAATACGATTAGCTATATGCTCGGGATTAAATAGAAGTTTATATTAAACAAATAATCATGAAAATAAAACATGTGAGCAAAGTGATTGACCAAGTCAAAAAAATGATTTCTATTCATTTATTGATAATAAATGAGATTACAAAGAAATTGGGTTTTAATTAGGGCATAAAACCCTAACAAAACAAACAAATTTTTTTCGTGGTGGGGTTTTAATGAGTCTGAGTCCACGAGTCTTTTGTATTAGATTTTAGAGAGCTTCTGACATTGAAGTTTTCTGCAAGTTTGAGCAGAGTAATTGCTTACTAGCAAAAATCTAGGATTTCCACTACAGTCCACAACTGGCCCTATTTATAGGCAGTCAAGTGCAGTGGGCTTGGGCCGGACTAATCCGGGCCCAATAGGGATATAATCACAGTTTACTCACTAATGGATTCATAAAACAAAGAATGTTATATAACATAATATAGTAATTTGGGCCCATTGGGCCGGCTTGGGCATGACCAAGCCTTACTGCTGCCAATAGTACGTAATTTAAGACTGGTCCGCGTGGGCTTCTAAGGGAATCCTGGGGATAGGATCTGCCAGAGTAGTGGGAGTACTATTTCCTAGGAACAGTGTACGTTCCATGCGTAACCTCTTCTGCAGTTTAGTTGAGGAGACCAACTTTCGTGTTTATTGGGGACATGTCAGCATCCGGGTTCCTTTGCTAATGTCCCGGTTCACTTACCAGAGTCTTGGTTCGTTTACCAGGACTTGGGTTCATTCTTAACAAGGTCTATTCCCAGACTAGTGAGCCTGCCACCTCTATTGGCATCCCAGAGGATACGGGTAGGTTGGGATCGGGAAGATGAGTTGGGCCTGCATCTTGGTCCCAGTTCCCATGTTATGGTCATGCCTATCGAACGTTGTTGGGATCATTGATGATTGGGCTATCAGGACTCTCTTCTTCCCTGTTCATCGGGCTCAGGATGGGCTCGGATCTCTTAAGAGAGCCCCCAAACCCACTGGGACATGCCACCTGTTACGAGTGGAAAACAAGGATAACATTTACCCCCCAAGTCTTCATCCGTGTTTTCATGGTGGAGACTTGCCTTACTCTCCTAGATCATATTCAAATATCCCAGTTTGTTTTCTAGAAGTCGAGTTCATTTACTTGGGGGCCACTTGGGCGATCCCCGTCCTTTCAGATTCACAATGTTTCACACACGTGTCTTCAGGTTGATGGTGCGTCTGTGCCACTCGTGCCCTAAAGATCTGGAAAGAATCTTTTGATGACCCAAGTGACTGATGGGTGTCAGCATATTTCTCGAGACGTCTCGTCTGTACGAAAAAAGTCTATTGGGTACTCGAGTGGGCTGTTTAATGCTTTGGCACCAATTGGGATAGTAGGATGGGGATAGCCTTGAGATTTTCAACATGGACCATTGGATGAGGCAGGTGTGGATCATGGATTGACGAATCCATGATTTAGGAGTCGATTAGGGCAATTAAATCCTCTGCAGCATCTGGGACCATTAGATGGGGATACTCTTGGGATCCCCACCGTGGACCGTTGGATCAAATAGTGGATTTCTGCCCTATAAATACCTCGATAGTTTTATTTCAAACTTTACACATTATATATATTCAGAGCAGAAAAGAAAGCTTTTTATGTCCTAATTTGCTGAAGAGCTTTTCTGGCAATTAGTTCATTTCCGTGTCCGTCTGTTTCCAACCAGACCTCTTTCTGTTTAGCCATCCGATAGTTTAGCCTCAGTTCTGCCAGCAGATGAGTTGCTGCATCGCCTTTTCAGATTTAAGGCTGAGATTCTGCTGACTTTGTCACCTGAGACTTTACAAATTTCAAACCCAACACCTATCAGTAAGTTTTCTGGTCATTTTTCTTTCTCTGTTTATTCTTTTTTACTGTAATGTTATTCTTGTAACCATAAAACTGTTAGGGCCATGACCTCTGTGTAGGGTGGTTCTAGGTAAGATAATGTAGGTCTGAATTGTAGATTTTCTAGGCGATAATTTATGTCTAGATGTCCCGGATCAATTTGGACGTCCCAAGGTTGACTTAGGAGAGTTAGAGAAACCTCTGATTTTTTGTTCCTGACTAAAGCTCTTGGGATCTTTATTGATCCCGGACCTGGGTCCGAAGGGGACATCTCCAAGCAGTTTTAGGAGAACCCCCGTACCTTAATCAATTTTCTTCGGTTTTGGTGCTAACTGCTTGGTGTTTGTCTTCTTTGTCGCTTGCAGGTCCCTAAACATGAGTCGTGGTGTCACTCTTCATCTAGAAGATGTCGTCCATGTGGGCCCTTTAATCCTGGAAGGGTCCAGACTCCCCACTAGCAACACGTGGGAAATGGACAGAGAGAAGAATGAGTTCCGGAATTACCGAATGCCCTTCTCAAGGGGAGGCAGCCAAACACTGGATCTCCCAGATCTAGCATTTCAGGGTAGGGTAACTCGCCTCCAATTTTAACATATGCTCCTCATTTTGAGGACTTGGTTAGGAATAGGCAACAATACCGAGAATATCTGACCGGGACCGGCAGGAAAGTGGGGCTTCCTTGCCACATTGTTATAGAGACACTGACCCTCACATACTCGTCTTGGTTCTTACAATACGGTAACTTTTTGGACCTAGATGACATGGGGGACAAAATTCATTCTTTCACCCTATGGGAATTGAGTCGTGTCAGCTCTTTAGATAAGGGTTCGTCCTAGAGGACTTTAGACTTGAATATTTACTTCATTTTTTACTTCTATCCCCATTCGTATATTTTGCTTATTAGTTTCTTTGTCTGTCTATCTCAAGTGATCCGGAGATGTCCAACCCTGTGGCCAAGATGAAGGAAATGATCGATGCCAGGGCGGCCGCAGCCAAGGCATCGGCAAAGAGAGCCGCCAAGGGCCTAGCCAAGAAGAAGGTCATAAAGTTGATCCTCGGGGATTCAAGGCCAGTCTAGGAAGTTTCTAAGAAGGCTCCAGCTGCAAGTACCCTCCCGGTGACTCATGCCGAAATAGTCCCATCCCCGTCTGCTCATCTCCAAGTTATCAATTTGGATCAAGAGCCTTTCAGTGGAGTAGAGGCGTCCAAGAGGAAAGCCGACCCTGTTTTTGCCGAGTCCCCAAAGCGGGCCAAGAGGGCCAGGACCAAGGATCTTCCCTTGGCCAAGGAACACTCATATGGAGAGAGCCTGATCATCACGTCCCAGCTTCCGGATGCGCCCAGGTTTTCTATCAATCTAGCCCTTCCCGAGGAGGAGGACTTGAACCTCCAACAAGAGAGGATGAAAGTGGTTTCCCGGTCATGGGATGAAGGTCAGGACCAATGGGATGAAGTGGCTTGGGCTTTACTCATCTGACGGAAGGTGGAGTTTTCCACTCGTCTGGAGGCCTTTAACGGTCCCCAACCCATCGTGGACCGATTGGTGGCCGATATCGAGTTTCAGCTTGCGTTGGGTCAAGACACAGCTCCATTGGCTGCTGATTTGCTAGCCCAGGTGGGGAATACCATGTCCACCCTCCAGTTGAAGAGGTATGTTACCATTGCTAGCTAGGATGCCATATTTGTTTCCCAGGCCATCGCGGTAAATCACATGCCCGTATGATCTTTTACTTTACCATACTTATTGCTTGTATATTTTCTAACTTTCGTTTGTTCCAGGATGCCCTGTTGGCACATAGGAACGCGGATCTTGTGGCAGAAATGGCGATGAAGCTGGAGACGACTCAAATGGAGCTGGAGGGGGCTGTTAACCAATGAGAAGTTGATAAGGAGGCCCTGGCCAAGGAAGCTGCCCGAATTAAGGCTGATTGTGAGGAAACTGCCCGGATTCAAGCCCAGCATGAGGAAGCTTTGTCCAGGAAGGACGCCGACCATAAGAAGTTGGTGGAAAACCTGGAGGTGGAGGTGCATCATGTTTGTGGTTCAGAGGGTTCGATCAAGGCTCTTCTGGGGGCAGTTGAGGCTCAACTTTGCTGGGAGCGGGAGAAGGTGGCAAACCTTGAGTCCCAGAACCAAGCTTTGGATGGCATGCTTCAGTGGAGATGAAGTAGAACGAGGAGGCTTGCCAAGCGAAGGAGCTGGTTGATGCATTGCTGGAGGCCACTTTTGACAAGTCCATTTACATGGCTTGGCTCTAGGACAAGAACATGAATCTCCTCGTCTATTCGGATCAGGCTACAAAAATGGCTGAATTTGAGGCCAAGGAGAAAGTTGATGCAGTGCTCTTAGTTGGGGATGATGAAGGCGAGAATGTTATGAATATCTCGGTTCAGGATGAAGCCAAGGCCTGGGCCTTTGTATTTTAGTTTGGGCTTCCTTCCTATTTTTTGCAATTGTATTATTTTATGGACACGGATGCGTCTAAGACAATTTTTATGATTCGTATTTATATATTGATTTTACTTTCTGTACTATGATTTCCATTTTACATTCGTCTGTTTTTCCTCAAAATTCACAAAGTGTGTTATCACTCTGCATGAATCTGGTTCGAATGTTGGGTCCTGGTTCCAACAGCCCAAACCAATAGGGAAATGTTATAGAAGGCATTTAGCCTATCTTAAGACCCATGCTTGGTTCTTGACGACCTGGACTGTTTTGGTCTTGTCAACATAACTTAACTAATTTACCCTGACTTTATAGTTTAGGCTCCAATTGCCTGGACCGTTAGATATTTCTTTTAGAAAAGACTTAATTAATTAACTCGTTCTAAACCTGATGTTCAAGTTCCAACGCCCTGGATCATTAAGGAGTTAATAATTATCGTCTGATTTATTTGTCCTGACTCTGGTGTTCAGATTCCAATAGTCTAGACCATCGAAGATTAGTTGATTAGCTTATTCAAACCTAAGGTTCAGGTTCCAACGACTTGGGTCATTTATAAGACTAATTTTAAACAACTTAAACCAAAGACTCACGTTCCAATGGTTCTGGGCCTTTATAAAGGAAACATGAATAGGGATTTGGTTATTTGAGAGCATGTTAGGTCAACCAATTTTTAGGAGTTGTGTTTTGAACCCCCGGACCATATAGGTCTGGGTTAGGATTGGGCTTTGAGCCTTGCATCCTATTGGGTTTTGAACCCCCGGACCATGTACGTTCGGGTTAGGACTAGGCTTTGAGCCTTGCATCCTATTTGGTTTTGAACCCCCCAGACCATGTACGTCCAAGTTAAGACTGGGCTTTGAGCCTTGCATCCTATTGGGTTTTGAACCCCCCAGACTATGTATGTCCGGGTTAGGATTGGGCTTTGAGCCTTACGTCCTTTTGGGTTTTGAACCCCCCGAACCATGTACACCCAGGTTAGGACTGGGCTTTAAGCCTTGCATCCTATTGGGTTTTGAACCCCCCGGACCATGTATGTCTGAGTTAGGACTGGGATTTTAGCCTTGCATCCTATTAGGTTTTGAACCCCCACGGACCATGTACATTCGTGTTAGGACTTGGCTTTAAGCCTTGCATCCTATTGAGTTTTGAACCCTCGGACCATGTATGTCCAGGTTAGGATAGGACTTTGAGCCTTGCGTCCTATTGGGTTTTGAACCCCCTGGACCATGTATGTCCGGGTTAGGAGTGGGCTTTGAGCCTTGCATCCTATTGGGTTTTGAACCCCCCAGACCATGTATGTTCGGGTTAGGACTGGGCTTTGAGCCTTGCGCCCTATTGGGTTTTTAACCCCCCAAGACCTTGTATTTCCGGGTTAGGACTAGGCTTTTAGCCTTTCATCCTATTTTGTTGGGAGTTGGATTTTGCACCCCAGTCTATACGAGTCCAGATTAGGACTAAGATTTGAGCTTTGCATCCTGTTTTGTCTTTATTCCTGGACTTACTTTTATAGATGGTCATACCCCGCCCCCCCCCCCCCCCCCTGCGCCCCAAGTGATCGAAGAGTGTAGTCTTAGGTCACTTTTTTTTGTAAAAAATTAAGACGGACGTGAACTTTTTCTTTGCTTACAACATTTCTTATGATGTTTTGTGCACACCATTTTCATTAAACAAGAAATCGCCCTAGGACGTACATTGCAAAAAAAATAGCAAGGAAAACAGAATCAGATCCTCCCGACTACTGATAGTGCTGGCAGAGGTGTGCTGCGTTCCAGACACTTGGGACCTCCATTCTGTCTAATCGCCTTAAGCGATACGTTCCCTAACATATTTAGTTTTTGATTTCATAGGGTCCTTCCAAGTTTGGTCCTAGAATCCCCACTCCCAGGTCTTGGGTTGCAGGGAAGACTCTTCTAAGGACTAGATCGCCAGTTTTAAATCTTCGGCTCTTAACTTTTGAGTTAAAGTGCCTAGCGATCTTTCCCTGGTACATCTTCAGCTGCACCTGTGATTCTTCCCGGATCTCTTCAATGAAATCTAAGGATTCTTGGAGTAAGGTGTGGTTCTGGATGGGATCATATGTGTCCCATCTGTGGGACGGGACTGTCGTTTCTACTGGGATGACCACTTCACATCCATACACCATTGAATAGGGAGTATGTCCGGTCGATGTTCTTTCTGTGGTCTGGTAGGCCCATAGGACGCGGGGCAACTCTTCCGGCCACTTGCTCTTGCAGGCTTATAGTATTTTCTTTAGTGTCTCCTTCAAAATCTTGTTCACGACCTTTGTTTGCCTATTTTCTTGAGGCCTTGCGACCACGGAGAAGCTTTTGATGATGCCATGTCTTTCATAGAAATCATTGAAGTGGACGCTATCAAATTACTTCCCGCTGTCGGACACGATTTTGTGAGGGAGGTTGTATCGGCACACAATGTTGTTGATGACGAAGTCCAGGGCCTTTTGGAGGTGATGGTGCTCATTGGTTCTGCTTCGACCCACTTGGTGTAATATTCGATGGCCACAATGGCATATTTTACCCCACCCTTCCTGGTCAGGAGCGATCCTACTAAATCGATTCCCCATACTACAAAAGGCCAGGGACTAGTCGTCAAGGTTATTTTCGTTGGAGGGACTCACCAGATCTCGCGTACCTTTGTCATTGTTCACATTTGCGAATGTAATCAACACAATCCTTCTTCACTTTTGGCCAAAAATATCCTTGCCTTAGGATTTTCTTGGACAAGCTGAGTCCGGCTGTGTGATCTCTGCAAAAACCTTTGTGCACTTCGTGCATGATTGCACTCATTTCTATCTCGGATACGCATCGAAGATATGGCATGGACAACCCCCTGCGATAGAGTTTTCCATCCATCATGATGTATCTGGGATCCTGGTACTGAAGTTTTTTGGCGGCAGCCTTATCCGTGGGCAATTCCCCAGTGGTTAGGTACTGGATGAGAGGGCCCATCCAGGACGTGGAGTAATCTATGGAGTTGATGATTGTGGGGTTTGAATACTAGTCATGGGAAGATGGACGATCGGGACAACCCCAGAGAGTTCTGCTTCAACATCTGTGGCCAATTTTTCCAATGTGTCTGGAAACATATTTTGTTCCCTAGGGATCTGGCAGATGAAGTATTTCTTGAAGGATTGGAGTAACTCCTGGGTTCGTGTCACATAGGCGGCCATCTTTTCCCCCTTCGTTTGGTATTCCCCTGAAATTTACCTGACCACTTGACTGAAGTCACTGTGGACTTCTATATTTGCTGTTCCTACCCCCCGGGCCAGGCGTAGTCCGGCTAACATGGCCTCGTGTTCAACTTCATTGTTTGACACTTCGAACTGTAAGCATAGGGCGCTTTGCAACTGATGACCTTGAGGAGATATTAAGATGATCCCAGCCACGCCCCATTTTCATTCGAAGCTCCATCTATGAAGACTTTCCATAGAGGCATTATGGGGTCGATGGGTTCTTCATCTTCGGTTATCCCGGTATATTCTTAGATGAAGTCGGCCAGGGCCTATCCCTTGATAGAAATCCTGGGGACATATGCTATGTCAAACTTGCTAAGCTTTATGGCCCACTTCAAGAGTCTTCCCGATGATTCGGGTTTCTGTAATACTTGTCGTAAGGGATGGTTTGTCAATACCTTAATGGCGTGGGCCTGAAAGTAGGGTCTCAACTTCCTGGATGCGATCAGTAACCAAAATATCAACTTTTCAATTAATTGGTATCTGGACTCTGCGCCTAGCAACCTTTTGCTCACGTAATAGACCAAGAGTTGATCCTTTCCCTCTTCTCGCACTAAAGCAGCGTTGATGGCGTGTTCTGACACTGCCAAATATAGGTATAAAGACTCCCCCATCCACTGGTTTTGACAAGATTGGCGCTTGGGCCAGATGCTCCTTTAATTTCTAGAAGGCCTCTTCACACTCAGGCGTCCATTCAAACCTCTAGCTTCTGCGAAGCATATTATGAATGGGATGCACTTGTCCGTGGATTTCGAGTTGAAACGGCTTAAAGCTTTTATTCTTCCTGTCAAGCTTTGAACATCTTTGTGCTTTCATGGCGAAGGCGTCTCGATCAACCCTCTGATCTTGTCCGGGTTGGCTTCGATTCCCCTCGAGCTTACTATGAAGCCCAAGAACTTCTCGGATGCCATGCCAAAGGTGCATTTTTTGGGGTTCAACTTCATCCCATACTTCCGAATAATGGAAAATGCTTCTGCCAGATCATCCCCGTGTAAGGCTGAGGTCTTGAATTTGACCAACATGTCATCTATGTAGACTTCCATGTTCCTCCCCAGTTGATCCCAAAACATCCTATTAATCAGCCTCGGATAGGTGGCCCCAGTGTTTTTAAGCCCGAAGGGCATGACGATGTAGCAGTTACACCTTTGTCTATCTGGAAGCTGGTGTGTTCCTGATCTGCTACGTGCATTGAGATCTTGTTGTGGCCAGAGTAGATATTTATGAAACTCAATATCTCTAACCCGGATGTAGCATCCACCATTTGGTCGATCTGGGAGAGAGGGAAACAGTCTTTTGGGCAGGCCTTGTGAAGATCAGTGAAGTCGATGCAAGTTCTCCACATCCCGTTCGGCATTGGTACAAACACCGGATTGGCCAGAAAAATGAGATACAGGGCCTTCCAAATGAAGTTGATTGAGGAAAACTTCTCTATTTCCAACTTAAGGGCTTCTTCCTTCTCCGTCCCTACGGGTCTTCGCTTCTGCCAGACGAGAGTTGCATTTACATTAATGTTCAGGGCATGATATATGACGTTGCAGTTGATCCCGGTCTTATTTGAGTGAGACCAGGGCAAGACATCCTAGTTCTCTTTTGCCCAAGCAATTATGGCAGCCCTAACCTTCGAGTTCAGGTGCCTCCCAACTCGGATTACTCTGGTCAAGTCGATGTCACTGATCCACACCTCTTCCACCTCCTCCATGGGTTCCAATGCCCTATCCACTCCTATCCGTGGATCTAATTCATCCTCTTCCCGGACCACCCTCCGTGCTGGCTGTGGTGGTGGAATTAGATCAGCATTTTCCTCTTCAAGAGGCTCTTCATAGACCATGTAGATTGGTCAGGTAGAGACGTGATAGAACTTTCGGGCGCCCTTCTGATCTCCCCACACATTTCCCACTCCTCCGTTATTGCATGGGAACTCCATGCAGAGATGGCAGATGGAGGTGATGGTGTCGAAATTGACCAATGCGGGACGACCAAAAATATTATTGTATGCAGTGGGGCAGTCCACCACTACGAACGTACAATATTTGAACGAGCCCTGAATCTCGTTCCCCAATGTCACGGGTAGTTTAATCTTACCCATCGGGAGCAATGAATTCCCATTGAAGCCGTAGATCTGTGTTGGGCATGAAGCCAGATCTGCCTCGGTCAAACCAATTACTATGAAGGTCGGATTGAACAGTACATTGACGGAGCTTCCGTCATCCACCAACACTCAGGATACCCTTTTGCTGGCGATTTGAGCATCAATGACCAAGGGATCATGATGTGAGAAATGAAATTTCTGGGCATCCTTTTTCGTGAATGTGATGGGCAGGTTTATTAACTTTGGGCGTTGGGCTGGAGTCTAGACTAAGGCGCATACCTCATGGTCGTGATTGAGTTCATTGAGGTGTCATTTTTTATCATTCCAAGATGGTCCTCCCAGATGTGGGTCTCCTGATATGGTGGCCACATGACCATCTACTCACATAGGTGCGGTTCCAGGAGGATATGGCATTCTGGGTCCAGGTGCTAGCACTATTGGAGCCCCCTAAGGGGCCTATGCTCCCAAACTTGTAGCGTACCCTCCCTAAGTAGGTCAGTATGATCTAGGAGCACCTGGGGCCGTGGTTGTCTTGGAACTGCTGGCAGTCCTGGAACCCTTATTGGCATCCTGACCCATTGGTGGAGATGCCCCAGCTTGATCA
The DNA here is from genome assembly GCF_963169125.1 of Humulus lupulus. NCBI lineage: Eukaryota > Viridiplantae > Streptophyta > Magnoliopsida > Rosales > Cannabaceae > Humulus > Humulus lupulus. The sequence goes on from NC_084793.1 coordinate 203,109,036, forward strand.
ATGTAGTGTCTCGGAATTTTACTTAGCTAGATAGTAGTAGTAGTAGCTTGTAGTGTGTTAGTTTCAATGGATTTTGGTTCAAGTCGGGACTTAGTTGGAAACTCATAGCAACAGTTATGGATTTTATAAGTTTAACCTATAGTTTAGAAATATTAATTATAACATAAGGTTTGATTAATATAGCTGGTCCTAGAAATATTATTTATTATAACATGAGGTTTAGATAGAATTATTAAGAGTGTGACACTTTTCACAAGCTTGTTTATTAAAGATTTAAGTTTTTTTTTTGAATAGTTTAATTAAAAGAAAGATCTAGAAGCTCTAGAACCTTCCAACAGTTGTTAGGATAACATTTTGACTCAGTCAAAGCTGTTAAAGCAATTCAAAATATGCTAAAAAGGTGCAAAAGCGTGTTTAAAATATCAGCGTATGCCGATATATCGCAGCTATAGGGCCGATATATCGCCTACGAGAGATACAAAAAACACGTTGACTTTGCACGAACGAAACCAAGAAAACTCGGGGTATAGGTCCAGGCGATATACCGACCTCTGGGAGCAATTTTTGAAATATTTGTAGAACCGAGCTAGAAACAACCCTTAACTACATGGACTTGCTCTTGAACGATTTTGACCGAGTTCTGGGCATCTGTTGAACAAAAATTCAAATCTTTTTCATTTTATATTCATTTATTTATTCAAATTAAAAGGGGTTAGAGTTCTAGAAAAGATTGGAGGGTAACGCTAACACATACCTTATTTAAGAACCAATTTTTCTAAGACAGAACAAGTTTGGTTTTTACTAATTTCCAAAATTACACAAATGTTCTCAATAATTTGTTTGATTTTTTTATTATTATTATTATTTAATTTTATGATTTAAAATTTTATGCTTTTTTTTCGGAAAAAAAAAACCTAAATCTAGAAAATAAAATTCTAAACTTAAAAATAAAATTAAAAAAAAAAAGAAATGAATAAATAAAATAAATAAATCAAAAAAACTACTAAGGAAAAATAAAATAAAAGAGAAATTAAAAATTATACTACTTTTTTTTTAATAGAAAAAAAAATTAATTTACTATGCAAACCTTTAATTGAAGAATTACCTCCCCGACAACGGCGCCAAAAATTGATATCGCCCAATAATTCCTAAGCGGTCGCAGTAGTAATCAGGCTATGTCGTATCCACAGAGAGGCAAACACAACTAAAGATTAGATTAGTAAATAAAAGATAAAAATAAAGTAGAATTGAAAAGATGGATTTTGTGAAATTAAAATGATAGATTAGAGAAAATGATCAGATAAAGAGCATGGCAAGGTAGAGATGTAGTGCTGTAAAACATATTCTAATATTGATATTAATTCAAAACACAGTTGCAATTCTACACCATTAATTGCAACTGGAAGATGTATATGTTAACAACCCAAATTAAATAATCTAGATTAAATTGAATCTAACTCCAAATTTCATAACATATCATATTATATATCCAAGAGCAACAAAATACCACTGGCAGAATGCAGTAAAAGACATACAATATAACAAATATACTAAAATAAATTAACAATCTAAGTTACATAAGAAAAGCATGACTGAACTTATGTAAAAGATGCTAAATAATTTTAGAAAAGAAATTAGAAGATGAGAAACAAAATAATTAATGAGATATGGAAATGAAGCATAAGAATAATCAATATCAATATTGAGAATGAAAATTACAACAACTACACTCTAACCTCACCAATATTTCTAAAATAATTAACTCATTTTTGTCACCTAAAACAAGCAAAATTAAACTAGAAATAAGAAAAGTAACAAAATAACAAAGTGTATTTTTCCCACTCTACAATCTGATGAGAATTTACCCCATTTGGTACTCTATTTATAGTGTAAATAGGACTCAAAAACGTATAAAACCGTGTATAAAATAGTGGGAAAGTGGCTCAAAAAGCTGATGAAAATGGGAAGTGGCTGCTGGTAAAGTGGAGACACGGACTGACATAGGGGACGCGTGGCGGGCAATGGTGGGCTCGGCTGGCTGGCAGAAAGTGGCAGCGTCAGGCGCAGATGTCAGACGTCGTCAGAACGTGGCAGGGGCGGCTGGCGGCTTGGCTGGCGGCTGGCAGCTTGGCTGGTGGCTGGCAGCTTGGCTTGGCCGAATGGGAATCTACCACGTGGCAGCGTGGAGAACAGCCATAGGCTGGGTTTGGGCTCCATTTTGGGCTTGATTTTGGGCCTATTTCTCCTTTAAAAATACCATTTTCTTCATGATTTCTTAAATTTTAATTCTTTCTTTCTCTTTTCTTTTTCTTTGTGTCAAAAATATATTTTATTTCCTGAAAATTAAACACAAATTAAATTAAAATTAATATTTTCAAATATAAAATATATGACAATAAATCCATGAAAATATTAATTAAAACTTAATTAATTTTACACTTTAAGATTAATAAAATGATATTTTTGAGCACTAGTCAGTTAGTTTCACTCCTTGAACTCTATAAATAGGACCTAGTACTCAACCATTTCACTCATAATTCAAGCATTGTTCAGAGCCACCATGCTGCTAAGATTACTATAGAGAGAAAAACTTGTGTTTTGGGATAAAAGCTTTTCCAATCTAAGATTTTCTAAACACTTGGGAAGTAAGATATAGAGTTATTTCAGTATCGAGGTGTAGATCAAAGTCATAGTTCATTCAAGGTATTCTTATCCTTAAGTTCAGTTCTTCATGGTTCTTTAGTTTTCTTTTATTTTCTTTCAGATCCTAACTCTTGTTTATAATTCTTGATTAGGTGTTTAAGTTTCTTGAAACTTAAGGTTTTCGGTAAGTTTCTACTTGGATGGTTTAGTTCTCTTTTTATCTATTTTTTCTTTAGAAACTCTTGGTTTTACTGTTCGTTTTAGGAGTGTTCCAAATCTCGTTCTTGTCTCCATATCCCAGTTTTTGGTAAGGAAAATAGGTTAGATTATATGTGTTTATATGCTTATGTTATGATATGTTTTATGCTATGATATGATATGATATGATATATGTTGTAGTCCTTGGGCATATGACTTGCTTAGATAGCAAGCCCCAAGAATTTATGTTGTAGTCACTTGGGCATATGACTTGCTTAGATAGCAAGCCCCAGGAATTTTTATCATTTTCATGGTTTAGAGTTATGATTTACCCTACCTCGATTAGTAGACAGAGGACCTAGATGGGATATCATATACTATAGTTGTTATCTAACCTACCTCGATTAGTAGATAGAGGACCTAGATGGTTTTATCACATACCATGTTAATGAGTTAATAGCCATTAATATTGTAGTCCTATATGATATATGTTTTTATAGTCATATGTTTTATAGTATATGTGTATGCTATAGTCTTATGTTTATGTTGTTAGTAGATTTTTCCTTGTTGGTCATTAGGCTCATTCCTTTCTTTTTAGTTTGATGTAGAAAAATGAACATGGAAGGCGGAAAGGATTCGTGGTAGCTTGGCATGTGTGTTGAGCATGAATGGACTGCTGGAAGATCGAGGATGACGTTGTTTAAATTCTTTTAAATTGTGTTCTTATGTATTTCCGCACTTAGTATTTAAACAATTAATTTAAAGTTTATGTTTTATAACAATGGGATCCCATACCATATTTTGTATTTGGTACAATATTTTGGGTTTTAAATAAAGTTATGTTATTTCATACTTATTTATTTCAAATTAGTAGTTATGTTTAGTAGTTTTTAATTGTCTGAGGTCTAGAATTAGTCGGGGCATTACAATCAGGTTCTCGATCTCGTCCTTCAGTTGTCGACACTCTTTAGTTGTATGACCCACGTCCTTGTGGTAGGCGCATCTCTTGTTGGTGTCCCTCGAATTCTTTCCCCCTTTGAACATGGGGGTTGGCTTCTGGTAATGGACTACATTGACCGTTGCCAGATTGATGTTTTTCCTGGTGTCAGCTAGGTTGGTGTACTCTGTGTATTGGGGTTCATAACCCTTTTTTTTCCCTTTTTTGAGGGCCTAGACCAGTTTTGACCTTTGCCCGATCTCTTTCCCTAGGAAGGGTTTATGCTGGCCTCAGCTCCTCCGTTTTGGAGCGGTTGGGCACCGCCGGGCGCGGCATTGTATCCGGTGGGTGTCATTCCATACCCGGAGAATGGGGTTGATGGAGACATAGCATATACCGTTGAAGTGGGCCCATAGACCGTCAGAGCCATGAATTGCGTCCATGTGTACCAGCAGATCCGGAAGCTGCCGGGGGTGCCGAATGGAAATTTGCAGAATACTGGATTCCATATCCGGGGAAGGTTTGGGCAAATGAATGGGCTTTCGACTGCCACCCAAAGGCTTGGATTCGGGCCTCCTCCCAATTGATGAAACCTTGTGCCCTCCTGATGAACTCTTCAAGGGTGGCTGCCTTGCTGCACTGCTTGTCGTCCTGGAGAGGGGATCCAACTCTGATCCAGGATTGGAGAGCCACCAGGCATTGTCCGTGATCCACTTTAGTTTTTTAGGCTTCCTCAATGAAGCGCTGGATGTAAGCCCTGAGGGTCTTCGTAGGATGCTTCTTGACATTGGCTAGCGTACTAATTTTCATGTCCATCTTCATGGCGGCCACGAATTGCTTCCGGAACACCGACTGCAATCTGGACCAAGATTGGATTGATCCTGGCTTGAGTCTTTTCCACCACTCTTCTGTGAGCCCAGCTAGAGTGATCGAGAAACATAGGCACTTGTTGTTGTCACAAATGTGAGCCACAATCATCAAGCAATTGTAGCGGGACAAATGGTCCCTACGCTCTGCGTTCCCAGTGTAGGCGGGTAGGTTCGACATCTTGAACCCCTTTTGTATTACCACATCCAAGATGTGTTTGGTGCATGGCTCCTTTTTCTCTTCTTCGGAATCGGAACCTTCGCCTTCTTGTTTTTGGACCAAGCGATCCGTGACCTTCTTAAGAGCGGCTAACTACGTCATGAACTGTTTGGCCATTCCATCATCTAGGGGGACTCTCTCGTTCCTGTTGTCTTTGACGTCATTCCTCAAGTTGCCTCCTCATGGGTGAATATTTTATTTGTGGGCCCGCTCCTTTCGAGCATTAAGGCCATCACGCAAGTCCACCCAGGAAGTATCGTCTCCCGAACTGATGGCCTCCGGTTCTCCTTCACATTTGTGCTCTCTGCGATCTTTATTCACGGAGGTGCTGGGATAGAAGCGTCGTTCCCGTTCGTCCTATCTAGGGACATTTAGGGGCTTGACACCCTGTGGGCGCTTCCCCTGGAGATCGTTCGGATGATCCCATCCTGGGACGAGATTCATCCGTTCTTTCCTAGGGAATTGCCCTGGGTTGGCCCTGATTTTTGGCACAGGCTGAGCTTTCTTCTGGGGTTTGTTTTTCCCACAGGATTGGCCACTTTGGCTTTTCCTTTCCCTTGAGCGGGATTTTACGGGCCTGCTCCGGGATGTGGTCCTGGAGGAGGGATAGGGCTAGTGTTGTCAGGTACGCCAGTCTTGATCAGTGGAACAGGCAGCGGCGTTCCTGGAGGCGGAACGGTTGAAGGATTGGCTGCCAATCCTTGTGCAGCAATGAAGGCCTGAAGAGCCCAGAGGGACTCTTGCATCTGGTGGGTGACTTATTTTTGTTCAATTATCCTGGCTTCTTGATCCAGGACTTGTTGTCTCAAGTGGACCACCTCTGGATCCTCCTATTCGGACTCCATATTCTTTTCTTCAGGATCGATGGGGTCTTTGGCCTCATGATCTTCATACTCCCCTTCATCTTCCTCGTAATATCCTTCGTCGTAGTCACCCCCATCTTGGAAGTTCTGGAAGTCATCAGGTAGAGGCTCCTGATAAGGCATATTCTCAATTTTGTCTTGAGGAAATCTTTGATCAGGAAATGAATCTCCATTGTCTTGTTGTTGGTGGTGAGCAGAATCAAACACGGTATGCCTAGTGTTCACCATTTTTGTAGATGGTCGAGATTAATTCAAGCTTCCTTCAGCTCTCAATGAAAGCACCAAAATGTTTACCGAGTTTTTCGGAAACTAGAAATATAATGAGAAATAAGAGCTAGAAAGAAAGGATCAAAGATAAACAAACATAATGTTTGCGTGGTTGGGGCGTTAATGAGCCTTAGTCCATGAGTCTCTTGTATTAGATTTTAGAGAGCTTTTGACAATGAAGTTTTCTGCAAGTTTGAGCAGAGTAATTGCTTACTAGCGAAAATCTGGGATCCCCGCTACAGTGCACAACTGGCCCTATTTATAGGCAGTCAAGTGTAGTGGGCTTAGGCTGGACTAATCCAGGCCTAATAGGGATGTAATCACGGTTTACTCACTAATGGAGTCACAATACAAATAATGTTATATAACATAATGTAGTAATCTGGGCCCATTGGGTCAGCTTGGGCATGGCAAAGCCTTACAGTTGCCAATACTACGTAATTTCATACTGGTCCATGTGGGCTTCTAAGGGGATTTTGGGGACAAGATCTGTCAGAGTAGTGGCAGTATTGTTTCCTAGGAACAGCGTACGTTCTGTGCGTAACCTCTTCTGCAGGTTAGTTGAGGAGACCAACTTCAATGTTTCTTGGGGACATGTCAAGGTTCCTTTGCTAATGTCTTTGTTCACTTACTGGAGTCCTAGTTAGTTCACCAGGACTTGGGTTCATTCTTGACAAGGTCTTTTCCCAGACTAGTGAGCTTTCCACCTCTATTGGCATCCCAGAGGATACAGGTAGGTTGGGACCGGGAAGATGAGTTGGGCCTGCATCTTGGTCCTGGTTCCCCTGTTATGTCCGCGCCCACAGAACGTTGTTGGGCTCATTAACGATTGGGCTATCAACACTCTCTTTTCCCTTGTTCATCGGGCTCAGGATGGGCCCGGATCTCTTTAAGAGAGCCCCTGAACCCACTGGGTCATACCACGTGTTACGGGTGGAAAACAAGGATAACAATCCTTAAAATACTTAGTTCCTTGTAAATGATATGTCGGCAAACTAATATTAATTACTGAAATGAGATCTCTATCATTTAGCACATTGAACCAAACTAAAAGGAAACTATCATTTCACTTCTTCATCAGAAGCTATAGATGTTCATATCTATGATTAACACTCCCACTCAATTATACTACTGAGTTCCCAAGGTGTAAGTATGGACTCGTCTATAGGATAAGCTAGTAACAAACAAGTCAAAGAACTCAAATAATACAGTCAGTTAGAATACTAACCACTCAGAATTGAGATTGAATTGACCTATGGTCAACTATATGATAGGACTAGAATAAATAATGACGGTATGTTTACTTATCCTGTCTACTGTCAATATCGGTCCAGTTTGATGTAACAAATACATCCGATCTTATCTACTTTGCTAATGTTCTGGAAAGAACATAACACTACAATGTGTAAGTAGATCATATCGTAGATTAGAAAGTTAGTGTAAATTTTGTGCACTGACTAATCTTAGGACTAACTTATTTTGAACATATAATCATATTTATATTCCACTGTGATTACGTCACTATAATTATGATTAGCTATATGCTCGAGATTTAATAGAAGTTTATATTAAACAAATAATCATGAAAATAAAACATGTGAGAAAAGTGATTAACCAAGTCAAAATTTATTTATATTTTTTTATTGATAATAAAATGAGATTACAAAGAAATTTGGTTTTAGTTAGAGCATAAAACCCCAACAGTTTTCTTGTGTATGCTCATCAAAGAGGACCCCATGTATTTCTCCTTCATGCATCATGTTGAGCATGCTCAAGGCATGTTCATGCACAGAAACACCTTTCTTCATCTTAGTAGTCATGTAGATTCTAGTAGTCTCATGTCTACTTTAATCAGATTGTTGCCCAAACATAGCCTGCAAAGATTCCATTATCTCAAAAGCAGCTTCCATGGGTTCATGCTTTGCTCTTAGAACATCATTCATGATCACAAGCATGTAACACTTAGCTTTATTGTTGGATTGAATCCAAGCATCATATTTGTCCTGAATATTCTTTAGGGCATTGGCGATGATCTCTTTAGGACATTCCTCAGTCAGGGCAAATTTATGGTTCTCATAGATGAAAAATAGAATCAGGTTCGATTTCCATCTTATAAAATTATCACCATTATGTTTTTCAAGTGAAAGTGAAGTAGTTATTGGATTGTCACCGTTCGACATTACTAAAAGAAATAAAATACAATAATATGACAATTTGAAAAATATCAATAATTTGGAAACTAAATATGATGCATGAATGCAACAATTAAAGCACATAAACTAACATATTCTATTCCACGATAAAACTACACAACAAATAAATTGTCGTCTTAGGGTCGGTCTAGTTAAATTCAGATAGCTTATAAGACAATCTTATCTTTATTATTTAAAACTTTAAATAACTCTTTATTTCCTCTTTTAAAAATAAAGTACCGCTGGTTTGTTCAAGATGCAATTACCCACCGCAAAAGCTTAATTGCATCTTTGTAAGTGTAACCCATTATTTTGGAATTCATGAATTAACTTAGAGAGTGTTGCCTTATGGTCGATCAAGCCTAAAATACATTACTCCTTCCTATCTTCGCCAGAAGCCAACCTTGGTATTAATATGTCTAGATACCTTCCTTAGGGGGATGGAAATAAAGCCGCCTCGAGGCCCTATTCATATCTCACGGTGTTGTACTAATAAGGGAGACCATAGGTCACATTGAGATGTTCACCTTCTCCCACTGACTATTTTAGAAATTTTTTTTTTATTAAACTAATCAATTAATTTCAAATTAATTACTAGTTTATTAATAACCCTATGAATGTAATTAATTACAAAATACAATTAATTATAAAAGAGTTTGTTTGTACAATTAATGTGATCTAAATAATTACATATTACATTCATCTAATTTTACTAAAACACTTCTTAAATAAAGTTGGTTATCTTAAAGGTCTATAAAAACTATTGTCTTTAATATGGTGTGAGTTATCAAGTTTTAAATAGTTTAATACTTAGTAGTTTATATGTAATTGATTTTTCGAAAATAATTCACATAAATAATTAGGACAATCCTAAATAATCATGTTTCTAAAAGATGCATGATTAATGAAAACTTTATGGGGTTCAATGAATATCATGTAATTGACTAATGCATAATCATGTTATCAATCAAACATTAATTAACTTTTATTTAAATAATTACAATAAATGATGAACAGAGTACTATTGTGTATTTCTAAATTTACAACCCTTTGAAAAAAATAGAAATAAAATTATAAAAAAGAACAGCCTTAAGTTGTTTGCAAGACTCCAAGAATATTCCTGCTCTCTTTTAGGCCTTCTTTATAATTCTTAGGAATTTGTTAGGCTGGACTAACTAATTTGAAACTAACTTTCTAACTAATTTATTTAATTAAAACTAACTTTTAATTACATAACCATTTTGTCGTCTTTTTAATTTAGTTGAATTTAAATAATTAAATAATCATATTCAAATAATTATTTAAACTTAAGATTAAATCTTAATCAACTAAAAGATATTTTATTTTTCTAATAAAAATAAAATAAGATAATTATCATTTTAAATTCAAATAATTTAAAAGTAATTGAATAAAAGATTTATTCGTACAAAAATAGGATCTTTAGTTTGGGCACCAAGAACGGTGCCCTAGGGTTAGGGTCGGCAACATGGAGAGATTCAAGGGCTCGGCAAGGGCAGCGGCTGGGTGGCTTGCACAAGCAGGGCCGCAGGGCTCGGCATGCATGGGCTCAGCAAGGCGCCAGAGGCACACGCAGGGACTCGGCCAGGTGCTAGAGGGTACGCGCAAGGGCTCAAGCAGGTGCTGGTGTGCAGGAGGCAAGGTTGTTGGGCTTGGGCATTTGTGCGCGTGAGTAGGGAGTTCAGCCCGCTGGTTTGGCTGCTGGCTTGGGTCGTCCTTCTATTTCTTATGTACAGATTTTTCAGATCTCATATTTCAAAAATAAATTTACAACAAATTCCTATGTCCTTTATGGCTTACATTAGATCTAGAAATTCAAAATCATAACCCAATAGCACCATATAATTAACGATTCTTCATTCAACCATACATTTAAAAAATACATCTATCCATTCAATATATATATATCAACATACATATAAGAAATGCAAGAAACTCACACAATATTTAATATATATATATACATAGACTACTCTGGTACCAATTGTTGGTATTAAATATGAAAATCAGAATGCGCAGCGAAATGGATCTTTCAAAAAAATAGTAATACCAGCCAAGATCATACATATATAGATATATTAAATAAAACACAAATAGATTAGAGATTACCTCCTGTAGCCTATCAAGAGTCCACAAATCTTTTTGTATAAATCAACAATCTTCTTATCCTTATTCTGAAAGCTCACACCTTGATCTTCCAGACCAATCCTTAAACACACAAGGACGTGTGTGGGCATGTAGGATTCAAAAGGTTGATTTGGAACTTTCTAGATATCCTCAACACATGAGATCTAGAAAGATTTGATAAGAGAGAGGATGTTGTGAATAGATTTTCTCAGGTTTAGAAAAATATATCGCTTTCTTTTTCTGAAAGAGAGTCTAACAATCAAACAACTTTTTATCAATTAAAAATATTATTCCTGAAAGTATCGCTCTTTCAGTTTGATAAAGATAATTAACTTGATTAATTAATGTTTATTTTATTTAAAATAAAGTTGATCAGTTATAACCTATTTAATTATTTAATTTAAATCATATTTAAAAAATAATTTAATAAACAAATAAATTTGAAATTTAAAATTTAAAATTCAAAATTCAAAAATCCCAGTGATAGAAAATATCCCTATGTGGCACCACTCACTGTACAATACAGTAAGTGGCGTAAGCCACATTAGAAATTTCCTTAATTTTCTCATTTGTTTGTTTAATTAATATTTAAGACAATATATTTATCCCAATATAAATATCAGTTGATTCAAAATTAAATTTATCTTAAAATATTAGTTTTCAAATAAATAAATAAATATCTTATTATAAATAAGATAATTATTAATCTCTCTCTATATTAATCCAAACATGATTAATATTTAGGGATATTTGTGGTGAAAGTACCTAAATTATTGTATTTGTAGCACTTAAGTACCTAAGTTATTTTTCTGGCGGCGAAAGTACTTTCTGTCCATGTTTTGGTGCAGTTTAGTACATTTGTTTATTTCATCGTTAAGTTTGCCACCATGTCGTAAAATTTACTTATAACTTGGTCATTTTTGTCGTAAATATCTCTTAAATTGAGTACTTTCGTCACAATTATCTCCTAAATTGGGTACTTTTGTCGTAATTATCTCTTCATTGGGCATTTTCGCCTACATGTCACAATCCAACTTAACGATGAGAATTGACGATTGTACTAAACTGCACCAAAACATGGACGAAAGGTACTTTCGCCGCTAAAAAAATAATTTGGGTACTTAAGTGCTACGAACATAATAAATTGAGTACTTTCTCCGCAAATATCCCTAATATTTATAGCATATAGTTTTTCAAAATAAAAAATATATAGTTAAATAATTAATCAATTTTCCATAACTATCACATAATTATTTTCTTGCCCTGAAAAATTAATTCCTTTACAATTAAGTCCTCTCTACAAATCTTTCTTTTGACATCCTTACCCTTGACACTGTATGACAGAGGTGATCTGGGGACCGTGGACCTATAATACGAAGCTCCAATAAACCAGATTATTAATTAAACTCTTTAATCTAATAATCTTATTTATTAATTCCATGATTACTCCACTATAAATATGGAATTGCGCTCTCTAAATATTTATAGAATTATATTTACAGAGTTTTCTCTTGTAGTCCATTGATATAATCAATAAATGTAGTTTTGTCCTCCATTTATTGGTTTGTTAATTATAGTTGGTCAAAATTACTGTTTTACCCTTCTAATTACCTCTTGTTTCTTAAGTGCCATTAATTCACTAGCGAATAATTAAATTATATATTTGAGCTCAATAACTATTCAGTTCAAGAATTAACCCTTAAGGGGACCAATATTCAATCCGTTACGAAAGTATGGATTTCATTATTGTAAATCATGTTCATAGCCATTCATGATATTGAATCTCCAAAACAAAAGTCATTAGCCTCGTTATACTAAGAAACCTTAACGAGTGAATCAAAATATACAATAAGCACAAACAGGAGTTCATGAATACTTAGGATTTAGACTGATCTACAAATGATCATCTATTATGATAAGAATTAAATCTTTATGTCATACGCTAAGTTTATAAAGATAATTAATTCTCATTGGTCATGCCATATATAATCTCTATTATATACAACACATTTACTAAGATGTCTGTCCACGTCAGCAATCTGAATCTAGATCACTTGCATCTCGTATGCTTAGTAAAATGTACTAGTAACCATTCATTAAAGATTTATTACTTTAATATGTTACTGACTATTTTATTCATTATATATGATCTTAATTCTCTTGTACTAATACAAGATCATATTCTCATGGATGAATAATGATTTTTTTTGATATTATTATATAATTAATTCAAACAATAATTATAACATTCAGATATAATAAAATTTTACTTTTATTTAAATCAATAAAATGTCTTTACATGCTTTTAGGGCATTAATCCTAACAATCTCCCACTTTCCCTCAAAGCAAGTGAGGCATCTCTCTTAATCTCCTATTACATACATGACCCATAAACGACTTTGCAGGAAGTGTCTTGGTGAACTGGTCTGCCAAGTTCTGTTCCGACGCTATCTTCATAACACTCACATCACCTCAATGCACAATCTCTCTAACTAGATGATATTTCATTTCTATATTCTTTGCTCTCTTGTTGCTTCTTGGTTCTTTGAAGTTAGCTACTGCTCCACTGTTGTGACAGTACATAATTAGTGGCTTATCCATATTTGGAACTACTTCTAGACCAGTGTAAAACTTCCTCAACCCATTTTCAGGTCATATTGCAGCCCATTTTAGTATTGCTAAAAATAGGTGAGGATGGAGATTTAAACACTCCCCCCCCCCCCCCCCCCCTTTGTTTAAATTATAGTTTTAGTTGTATAAGAGATAATTATTAGAATTTGAGTATCTAATAAATACTCAAATTTTTAACTCTCAAATCGTAAAACTAAGAGTTATATTAGACTTTTATCATCATTTTAATTAACATGTAATTGACTAATAAAAGTTTATTATTATTATTAATAATGTCAAAATATTGGAATTTTACCTTATCATGCTTTCAAACTAGTCCGTTCATGCTTACGTGTCGTGCAAATTTGCAACATCATCTCATGCCTGACCCAAATTTATATTTTTTTCATGTCGTGTCGGTTTCGTATTGTGCCCAAAAGTTCAGGCAATATTTACAATTCTAGTGCTGCCCATACAATCCTTGGCCAAGGAAAATAAAATAATTAATTAATTTAAACTTACTAAAATAAAATAATATCTAATAAATATAAATTATAAAAATATTTTTTGAACAAGAATAATATTTAAGAATTAAATATTGTTAATTTTATTACAATATTAATTTATTTTAAATATTTTAATTTTGAGTAATATATAATAAATAAGTTTATTGCAAACGTTTTTCAAAAATCTATTTTTAGAAAAAGCTAAAAGTTAGGTTTTGACTGTTGTAGTTTCTAGCTGTAACTTATGACTTTTTACCAAATACCATTATTGCATAGTTTTTTCAAAAAGAAACTTTTAACTTTTTCAAAAGAGATTTTAGCTTCTTTTTTTAAACGGTCCCAAACTGGACCTCAGCAAATCTTGGATTAGTGATCTTACTCTTCACCTGAGAATTCTACCAAGGAAGATTTCCATCAGTTTTCTCAAGCTAATCCCGACTTGCACATAAAGGATCCGGGTATTTACATGCACCAGCATATTATACTAGACCAACCCAATGATTCGTAGTGGATAATCAATAACCCAATACCTTATTATTCGGAGAAGGGAAATCCACTGAAGCAAGTCTTGAGTCTATTACACCAAACGCAGCTTGTGTGAGAAGGCCACCTGTGTGGATAAATGATTGTAATCGGTAAGGCCCTAACTAACATGGAAGTACGCAGTTAGTGGATTGGTAGCATCTTTTGGTCACCACGGTAATGGTCAGATTTATTTTTTGTAATGGAAAGTTGTGATTGTTCTGTACTACCATGAAGGACAATATATAAGTTGTCACGAATGGAAAAATCAGGGGGAGAAAAACCTTTACTTTGATACCATGTTAGGTAGAAAGAACGAGAGAGAGAATGAAGTGAATCAAGTGTATTCTCATTGATTATTCAAGTGAGCAAATGCTCAATATATATACAAGATCCATCTGTAGAAGCTGTTACATAATTAACAGAATAACAGAATCATAACTAATCTTGGTATGAGCTAACAGAATTACTAATATACTAACTAACAGTCTTTTCTATTATGACATTAATGAGAAATTTGAGGAATTTTCCATATCCCTTCTTTATCTTCTTTGGAGTTTGCACTCACTCGAAGAGTCATCCTTGTCATTTTTTTTTTGGTTGAATCTATTACTGGTGCATAACAAAATTTTAGTCTTATTCAGAAATATGTTAACCAAATTCTAGTCCAAGGCTCTATTTTTTTTTTCTTTTTTTACAAAACAAAAGGTCGAATGTGCAATTATTTAACACTAAGGATTTAAACTAGTATAAAAACAAAGTAGATGTAAGTGTTATTTTTGTCATGCATTGTTTTTAATGTTTAAACATTGTTTCCATGTTATAACCCGTGTTTCCCTTACCTTTTTTAGCAGCTAAAAAGTGTCTTTTCCAAGAAACACTCTCTATAAAAGGTCTGAAGCTCTTGATGCTTCATTGTTCATTGCCCATGGCGTTTTGGTGATTCCTCACTATTTTATCTCAAGTTTTCTGGTGTAAACCTTGAAGGGATTTCAAGATAAGTCTCAAGGGGAGCTTGAGCAGTAGCTGGAGGGAATCCAGCAGCTGGAGGGAGTCCAGCCACGTTCAAAACCAGTGGGAGGCTGGTTGCTGGTTGCTTGAAGACTTTCACAAAATAGGAAGTTGCTTGTTGATTGTAAACTAAATTATAAGGGAGTTTTAATTTGTGTTTTGTTGTTTGTATTTGTAATAACTTTGAGTATTTTAGTGAATTTGCTTGACCTCTGGACTAGGTCCCATGGAGTAGGTTGTGAGAAATCATGGTTGAGCCATGTAAAAATGATTGTGTCATTTTCATTATTCTTGCTCTTGATTACTTTTCAAATATGAATTTAATTTGATAAATTGATTGAAAAATTGACTGAGCAGTTGAGTAGCAGTAGTTAACTAACTTCCATTTGGTACCGGAGCTTGTGTATTGATCCTTGCTTGTCTTTAGTTAGTTTATTTGCTTCTACTCTACTTATCGTGTGAGTTGGTTCCTTAGGGGTTGTGTGAGTGTGTTATTTTTGTTGCTGTGTTTGTATTGATAGATTGCTTCAAACAAGGCGGGTCTACTACTAGAACCCCCATGCTTGATGGAACCAACTATGCTTGTTGGAAAGCTCGAATGAGAGCTTTTCTCAAAGCTATGGATGAGCGTGTTTGGAGTGTTGTGGTTGACGGCTGGACTCCACCTACCATCAAGGATGGTGAGGACACTAAACAAAAGCCCGTGTCAGAATGGACTACGGCTGAGGTTGAAAAGCTAATTGGAACTCTAAAGGAGTTCATGCTATATTTAATGTTGTTTCTGTGAGTCAAATGAAGGCTATAACAAATTGTGAAATAGCCAAGGATGCGTGGGATAAGCTGCAAACTAAAAATGAAGGAACAAAAAATGTCAAAAATTCTAGATTGAGATCTCTCACAACTGAATTTGAAAATTTTACTATGACAGATGATGAGTCTATCACTGAATTTCATGCTAGATTATGTGATATTACTACTGAATCTTTTGCTCTAGGTGAAACTTATTCAGACTCCAAGCTTGTAAGGAAGGTTCTCGGAGCTCTCCCTAGGAAGTTCAAGTCAAAAGTTAATTCCATTGAGGAATGCCATGATGTTGATACCCTTGATTTGGATGAGCTGATTGGATCATTGTGGAACTATGAACTCACTATGAAAAGGTGGTCTAAAGAAAATAAAGAAAAAAGGGTTTCTAGTGGAGTTTCTTTATCTCACAAAGCTGCCGAAAATATTTTTGTAGGAGATTCTCTTGAGATTTTAGATGAGGAGAAGGTTGCACTGCTCACCAAAAATTATGCTAAGTTTCT
The DNA here is from genome assembly GCF_963169125.1 of Humulus lupulus. Classification (NCBI taxonomy): domain Eukaryota; kingdom Viridiplantae; phylum Streptophyta; class Magnoliopsida; order Rosales; family Cannabaceae; genus Humulus; species Humulus lupulus. Next base: position 203,125,320 of record NC_084793.1, read on the forward strand.
GAGGAACAATATGAAAAAAGGCAGCAATGATTTCAAAGGATAAAACTCAAGAAAACTACCAAATTTTCCTCGAAAGACTACTCATGTGGGAGAAAAGAGAAATCCAAAGAGTATTCAATGTCGTGAGTGTGAAGGCTTCAGGCATATACAGGCTGAGTGTGCAAACACTTTGAAGAAAAAGGGGAGAGCTCTGGCAGCAACTTGGAGTGACAGTGAAGAGGATCAAAAGGCTGCAGAAAAGGATAGTTCAGATTTGGAAGAAAACTTTGTTGCTTTCACTGTTAAGACATCAGAAACACCATGTTCAAACACTAACTTAGATGGAGTGTGTAGTGATGAGGATGACTTGGACCAGCAAACGACCTATGAACAAATGTATAATCAATGGGTTAGCGTGATAAAGAAAGCTAAAATTCTAGAGATTAAAGTGGGAGAACTCGAAGAAGAAAGGAAAAACTTGTTAGGAAAAGTCGATTTTCTCACTTTGGACATTGAAGAGAAGAGGGTTGCTCTAGAAGAAATGCAGGAGAAGCTGGACTATGCTAATAAAACCATTGAGACATACATTGTTGGTGAAGATTTATTTGACAACATGATGGGAATTGGTCAATTTGCTAGAAAGAAACATGGAGTTGGTTTCAATCAACCATTGGCTATCAAAAAGAAAGATCTTCCAAGTTCATCTAAAAAAAATGCCTCCCATTACCCCTTCATTTCTTGCTACTCCTAAAAATTCTCCAGCCACAGCAAAATTTATTCCTATATGTCATTTCTGTGGAAAAAATGGTCATATTCGTCCAAGATGTTACAAGTTGAATTTCTACTTGTCTCGTTTTATAAACATCTCTAAAGATAAGGCTCAAGTCTCTCTTGTTGGAAGAAAACAGTGGAGACAGAAGAATGCTCATACTAAGGCTCTTGTGGTTCATACTTCTCTTTTGGCTTGTAACAGTGACCAGTGGTACTTTGATAGCGGGTGTTCTCGCCACATGACCGAAAACAAGCATCTTCTCACTAATCTTTTGTCTTATGTTGAGGGATATGTCACCTTTGGTGATGGGAGCAAAGGTCGGATCATGGGAAGAGGGGAGTTGCATTTACATGGTTTACCTCCTTCGAAAAATGTACTCTATGTTGAAGGTTTGAAGGCTAACTTGATAAGTTTTAGTCAAATTTGGGATGAAGGGTGCACGGTTCTTTTCTCCAAGACTGACTGAACTGTTGTTTCAACATCTGGAATTCATGTCTTAACAGGGATTAGATCTAAGGACAATTGTTATCTCTTAAGCACTAACTTAGTGTGTAATGCGGCAAAGACGGATGAAACTAAACTATGGCACTACAAGTTAGGTCATCTTAATTATAGAGATCTTAGTAAACTTGTAAAATTAAAAGTGGTTAGAGGTGTTCCAAACATGGCTCTATTGAAAGACAAAGTGTGTGGTCCTTGTAAACTCGGTCAACAAGTCAAAAGTAGTCATCCTCCCTTAAAATTTCTGGTTACTTCCAAAGCCTTAGAGCTGCTTCATGATGGGTCCTATGCAAACAGAAAGTTTGAGTGGCAAAAGATATGTTATGGTGTGCGTGGATTATTACACCAGATTCTCTTGGGTTAGATTTCTTAGAGAAAAATCTAACTCTTTTGAAAATTTCAAGGGACTGTGCCTCTTTTTGCAAGCTGAAAGGGTGAAAAGGTTAAGAAAGTGATTCGTCTTAGAAGTGACCATGGCAAGGAATTTGAGAACAACATCTTTGCTGATTTTTGCAACCTAGAAGGGATAGTTCATGAGTTCTCAGCGCCGAAAACTCCTCAGCAAAATGGGGTTGTTGAAAGGAAAAATTGAACTCTTCAAGAGATGGCTCGGGTTATGATAAATGCCAAGAAATTATCCAAGAGACTTTGGGCTGAAGAAGTGAATACAGCTTGCTACATTAGCAATAGAGTGCATCTTCGTCCTGGTACTAAACAAACCTCTTATGAGTTGTGAAAAGGCAGAACACCAAATTTGGCTTATATTTGTGTTTGGTTGCAAGTGCTTCTCAATGATAGAGAAAAGCTTGGTAAGTTTGATGCCAAGAGTGATGAAGGAGTGTTTTTGGGGTACTCTACAAACAGCCGTGCCTACAGAATATACAACATGAGAACCCAGGCTGTCATGGAATCTATCAATGTTGTGTTTAGTGGCTTAGAAGACTTTTCTAGTTACTCAGAAGAAGAAGAAATCCACACTCTTGTTGACACATCCATTCTGCCTGTTGCATCATGAACTGCAGATGAACCAAGTGGATCTAAAATTGAGGAGATTGATGCTACCACTGAAACTTCTGAGGCTTCCAATGTGTCTTCCATTCCAGAAAATATTGCTTCCTCAGATTTAATAATTCATCAGAAGAAGGGACCACCCCACATGGATACCCAAAATTCATCCTCTATCCTCCATTGTAGGCAATCCAAATGATGTGATGGTGACTAGAAAGAAACTAGCAAACGAAATTGCTAATGCTTGTTATCTTTCTTCATTGGAGCCTAAATCAGTCAAGGACGCCCTTAAAGATGAGAACTGGATATCTGCCATGCAAGATGGACTTCAACAATTTGAGAGAAATGAAGTAAGGACTCTTGTTCCTCGTCCTTTGGGTGCTAACATCATTGGCACTAAGTGGATATTCAGAAATAAGACTGATGAAGTGGGAAATGTGGTGCGCAACAAGGCTAGATTAGTTGCTCAAGGGTATACTCAGATTGAGGGAGTAGACTTTGAGGAAACATTTGCTCTGGTGGCTAGATTGGAATCTGTAAGACTCTTGTTGGTTGTGGCATGTTACATGAAGTTCAAGTTGTATCAAATGGATGTCAAGAGTGCTTTCTTGAATGGCATCCTTGTGGAAGAGGCTTATGTGTCACAACCTCCTAAATTTGAGGATCCTTATCATGGAGATCATGTCTACAGACTGAACAAGACATTGTATGGGCTTAAGTAAGCCCCTCGGGCATGGTATAATCGTCTTACATCTTACTTGCTTGATAATGGGTATACTAGAGGTAATGCTGATCAAACTTTGTTTATTAAACCTTTAATCCCAGTATTGTTTGTGCCCAAATCTATGTAGATGACATAGTTTTTGGATCCACTTGTTCGGCACACACTCACTCCTTTGTTCAACTAATGACAAAGGAATTTGAAATGAGCATGGTTGGTGAACTATGTTACTTTCTTGGTTTACAAATCAAACAACTAGATAATGGAATTTTCTTGTCTCAATCAAAAAATGCCAAAAATATGCTCAAAAAGTTTGGTTTAGAAAATGCAAAACATGCTCGCACTCCTATGGGCACCACTGCCAAATTGATCAGAGATGAAACAGGTAAAAAGGTTGATGCAACACTGTATAGAAGTATGATAGGCAGTTTACTTTACATTACTGCTAGTCGTCCTGATATTTGTTTCAGTGTTGGGGTCTGTGCTAGACATCAATTTTCCCCCACTAAACTGCATCTTACTGCTGTAAAATAAATTCTAAAATACCTAGCTGGTACCACTGACTTTGGTCTTTGGTACACATGTGATACTAATCTTTCTTTGGTTGGATTTAGTGACTTAGATTGGGAAGGTAACCTTGATGATCGAAAAATCACTTCAGGTGGCTGTCTTTATGTGGGGAACAACCTAGTCTCTTGGCACAACAAAAAGCAAAACCCCATCTCGTTTTCCACTGCTGAAGCGGAGTACATTGCGGCAGGATGTTGTTGCACTCAACTACTTTGGATGAAACAAATGTTGCGTGATTATGGCCTATGTCTTAACACCCTGGCCATCTATTGCGACAATACCAGTGCCATCAATCTCTCCAAAAACCTTGTCCAACATTCTTGTACCAAGCACATTGATATCTACCACCACTTTCTTCGTGAGTTAGTTGAGTCTAAACTTATTGTCTTATCTCATGTTGCATCTGAAAGTCAACTTGCTGATTTGTTTACAAAGGCTTTGAGTTCCCAAACTTTTGTTCACTTGAGAAAGTCAATAGGAATTTGTATGTTTGAGTGATCACATGTGGCATTTGAAAATAAGCAATATAGGTTGAGATTTCATCTTCTAACTTCACTATCTACATGTGTGAGTCTTTCTTCAACTTGCTTTTCACAGTCATATGTCTTGAAGTGATGTAGGCTTGCTTATGCTCAGTAGTAGTCTTACTTGATGCTTGTCTTCTCAGTCTTGGTTATTGCATTGAATTGTATCCCCTATTAGAGATGCCTATGTTTTAGTGTGAAATTTTCCATTGGGTCACTTTGCTCAGTGTAGTTTGCTCCTTCACTTAGGACTGTGTGCTCGTGGAGAGTGCTACATATGTGCTTGGCTCTCTAATTGGTAATTGTTGAGAGGATTTCTACAAAAATTAAAAATAAAAAAAACAAAAAAGAAATATACAAAAATTAATAATAATTTTGAGGGAGAGTTTGTCTAGTACTTCTATAACAGGAAGCTCATGAGGACACTTCACACACCAATGGAGATTGACTTTCTCTGCATCTGTCTTGCTGAGATTGATATTGTGTCTTATTAAGACCCATTTGTGCATCTATTAGGTCTATCTTACAACATGATATATGTCTGTTTCAACAATGTGTAGAAAGTCTTTCATTTTGCTTTGTGTCTTTTAAGTTGATGTTTATCTCTGTCTATATTGTGTCTAGTTTCATGCTATTTGTTCTCACATAAATATTTCAAATTATGTGTGTTCTCTTGTATCCAAGCAGTTGGTCTTTCTTTTTTTTAAAAAAATATATATATAGATAATATAAAAAAATTTTAAAAATATGTATCTTGTGAGTCTTTGGTTTTGTCGTTTCTATCCCTTCTCTGTCATTTTTTTAATAAAAAAAAGCCACAACATAAACAAAAAATTTACATACAAAAAAAAACAACAAAAGCAATTCAAAATATTTTTTGGTATCAGTTTTTTTCCCCCTCTCCCCAAGCCCGTACCCTTCCCTTTCTTCTTCTACGATGTCGATTCCAAATGTCAAACGCCTCTACACCCTTCGCCGTCGCAATCGCCTCCCCACCCCGTCCCCTGAAACCTCTGACTCCTCTGCCCCTCCCTCTCCCGACCACCCTGCTCTCACTAACCCAGACCCCATCCTCCCTGAAACCCAACTTCCTCTGCCCCTAAATCTCGAACCCTCCCTCCCTGACATCGTGCTCTCCACCCCCACCAACCCCTCTTCCTCCCCACCTTCGGTTGTCCCTTCTCCTCCACGTGAACCCTCCCCTCCATCCCATCCACCCTCCCCACCACTCTGTGATCCCTCTCCACCACCCCATGCCCCCTCCCCTCCACCTAAACCCATTGGCATCGCCTCTCTCACCCGCACCCGCCAACAAATCCCTACCATTCCCTCTGCTCCGCCCAAGGCTCTTGGTCGGGTCAAGACGTTGGCTCGAAAATGGAAACCCTCTCCCATTGTCGTGCCTGAGTCCACCCTGGACTCTCCACCTCCATTGCATCCTGCCAAGAAGCCCAAGTTCGTGCCCCCACCTTGCCCCAAAGGCCCCGTCTTCCTCTCAGTTCTCCAAAGGCAAGGCTTCTGCCTCCTCATCATCTAGAGGTAACGTCTTTCTGAACGCAACCTGTAAAAATCAGTTCACTGAGACTATTTATTTGCAAAAATTATTGCCTGAGCGATTGTTGGATTACTCGGAGTTTACTTATTTGGGCTTTTATGAAATTATTGAGTTTCACGGGTGGAAAGAGTCTGTCTATCTTTGTTCCATGAATTTTATTCTAACCTTTCTGCTAATGTTATTGATCCGGTTCATGAAATTTTTTGGAAAGTGTTTTTGTGTGGTAATTAGAATCTGTTTACTCCATTGGTTATTACAGAATGTTTACACCTTCTCTTGCTTGATGCACCTGTCTTCTCTGCTGAGTTTAATCCGAACATGGATGAGGTTGCTCACACTCTCACTGGCAACCCTTCTTTGACTTGGCCCACTTCCAATGCGGTTCTTGCTACTAAACTCTCCCCTCTCTACCACATTTTGCACGTTGTTGCTATCTTCAATTGGTAGCCCACCGCTCACAAGTCCACGATTGGGGCTGATCTGGCTCGCTTTCTCTTTGTCGTGGGTACCTCCCACTCTATCAGTTTACCTCACTGTCTGTTTCAGGTTATCTTGGAGGCTGCCTTGTGGCCTGGGGTATCTAGAATTTTTCCCCTTCCTTGTCTGATTCAATGCATTGCTCACTATTTCTCTGATGTCCCTTCCAAAAGCTTGGACACCCGTCTCTCTCTCAAGGCCATAAACTTGGCCTCCACTAGGTCCAAAGCTAAGAAGAAAGGTCCCTCAGTTACGAATCCTATGGCTGCCTCTTCCTTGGGTGTCAAACAATCCTCATGGAAGTATCGCTTGTTTGACTGGATTTATTCTCTCAGCATTGAGTTTCGGTCCTTCAAATCTAGCCCAAGCTCATAATCAAGCATTTTAGTCTGCAGTTCTTAGTCACCTTGGCCTGCCTCCTCTCTCAGTCCCGTCCTCCGCTGCTGATGACTCTTTTAAGGAAGCACCACCATCTCAGGGGGAGCAAGTCACTAGTCCTACTGCCACTGGTTCCCGGCCTGTTGACACCCAGTATGTGCCTCCTGTCGCTGCCCCTTAGGGGGAGTTTGTTGTGCCGCCAGGCACCCTCAAGCGTCGCAAGAAGAAGAAGCAATCTTCTTCCTCCAAGTAGTTGTGGTTCAGCTTTGGCATATCCCTTTGAACATTGAGGGGGGGGGGGGGGGGGGGGGCGTTTCTTTAGATTCTCTTTTGTAATCTACCATTGTTTGTCATCCTTTTAGCTGAGTATGAACTATTTTTACTAATTGCTGCTTTTGAATTTTATCTGTTGGTATCTAATTGTATTTTGAGCAGGTGGTTTTGTTATTGGTATCATGTTATGACAATTTATCTGATTTAGTTAGTTGCTGTTATCAAATATGTCTGCTGTTATTTCTTGTCAGCTTTGTGTGCTAAAAGTATAAATCAGTTCACTGTTCATATGCATGCCATAAGTGTTATTTTTGTCATGCATTGTTTTTCATGTTTAAACATTGTTTTCATGTTATAACACTGAAAACCCAGTAGCACGTGATTTCTATTTTCAGCACATGACTTGCTTAGCTAGTTTTCTATTTTTAGCCCTGGCATTTATATTCGTTTGGTCCATGTTTCCCTTACCTTTTTAAGCAGCTAAAATGTGTCTTCTCCAAGAAACACTCTCTGTAAAAGGTCTGAAGCTCTTGATGCTTCATTGTTCATTGTCCATGGAATTTTGGTGAATCCTCACCGTTTTATCTCAAGTTTTTTGGTGTAAACCTTGAAGGGATTTCAAGATAAGTCTCAAGGGGAGCTTGAGCAGTAGCTGGAGGGATTCTAGCAGCTGGAGGGAATCCAGCCACATTCAAAACCAGTGGGAGGCTGGTTGCTTGAAGACTTTCACAAAATAGGGAGTTATTTGTTGATTGTAAACCAAATTAGAAGGGAGTTTTAATTTGTGTTTTGTTGTTTGTATTTGTAACAACTCTGATTATTTTAGTGAATTTGCTTCACCTCTGGACTAGGTCCCATGGAGTAGGTTGTGAGAAATCATGGCTGAACCATGTAAAAATGATTGTGTCATTTTCATTATTCTTGCACTTGGTTACTTTTTCAAATCTGAATTTAATTTGATAAATTCATTGAAAAATTGACTGAGTAGTTGAGTAGCAGTAGTTAACTAACTTTCAGTAGAGAAAGATAAAATAGTATAAACCTTTCTATTAATAAAATATTAAGGCATTTGATTATATGCTTTCAGATGTATCATGTATAGAAGCATATGAGGGTTAGAGACTCATTGAATCAAAGAGAGAGGAGAAAGAACAATTTTGTATTAGTGTGCGGTAAATAACACCCCAAGTATTTCGTAATAATGTTCAATTAGAGTGTTAATTCCCGGAAGTGAGCATAATGATAGACCTCCCCTCACGTATGTGTATACTCGGAGGGGTAAGCAAGGAAAGGATACACGTCGTTAGAGGGTACACATATCTATGAAAGTTTGTTAGGAGGATTGGAGTTATAGGGTACACGACTTATGGTGAGGAGGCTGAGGGAATAAGTGTGAACTGAGTAGTGAGTGGGGTGTGTAGGTTGTTCTGGTTGTAACCAATATTGGGAGAGATTCCTAGCTCTCGAAATCTAGGCTATTCAACACAGAGGCACTATTTTCTCTTTTCTTTTATTTTGGTTCTTTCTGACTACTGTTATATCTGATTTGTATAGGATAATCCTATCAAATTGGTATCAAAGACAGTCTGATCATGGCACCGAAGAAGGATAATCCATTGGAGGCCATTGATGAACGCTTGGAGAACTTACAGCTCGGGTTTCGATCGGAGCTAATGGGGGGTCCAGTCAAATTTTCAGCATCTTCCTCAAGAGATGGACACATTGAAATCTGAGTTCGCTTCGATGCAGACGAAAATTGATTTCCTAGTTGGTCACATGACTCAAATATTACAAGCATCTGGAAAACCTCGCACGGAGGCCACAACGACCAGCAATGATCGGCAGAGGAAGGTTGTCGATGAATAGGTATTGTCTACTTCAGTTCCACAATTAGCATAACATCGTCCAATTCCTCCACCCTTGTCGCAGACGGGAGACCCCTGGCATCACAGTGAGCACGGTTATGGTCGAGACTATAGACCACCATGGATGAAACTTCCATTGTTCTTTGGGGACAATCAGGATGGCTGGATTTTTTAGGTAGAGCGGTATTTTTTGCTCAATCAGTTATCGGAGGCACATATGTTGGAGGCAGCTATCATAGGTTTGAAAGGAGATACACTCTCCTGGTTTCAATGGGAAAATCAGAGGCGGCCAATCACTTTTGGGTGACTCATAAGACATTGCTTCTCTTGAGATTTCGATCGGTTCCGATGGGTTCAACGGTGGAGGAGTGGCTATCAATGGTACAGGATACTACAGTGAAGGATTATCGTGTCAGATGGGAGGATCTGGTGTCTAGGGTGGTTGGTGTTCCTAAACACATCTTGGAAGGCATCTTTGTCAAAGGCGTAAAGGAAGACGTTAAGGGGGCCTTGCACATCTTACAACCAGTGGGCCTGGCCCAGATTATGGAAACAGCCCAAAGGATAGAAGAAAGCCAACTGATATTAAAAATGGGCCCCACTCAACCTGCACTGAGCCTAAAATACAGCCCTAGCCCCATCTCGGTTGTGAAGCCTTCTGTCTCTCAATTCACAGCCAGAAACATGATGACCATGTCTTCTTCAGCTCTGACCACAGCGACTTACTCAGGCTCTGGGCAAGCGAAAGCATCAGCTCCGACCAAGCATTCATTCACATGACGGCTAACGGAAGCAGAATACCAAGATAAGAAATCTCAGGGTGCTGTGTTTCGAATGTGACAAAAAAAATTAAAGGCCATGAATGCGAGCAGAAATTTTTACAGGTCCTATTGATGATGGATGATGAGGAGACAACTTTGACTTTGAAATCGCCTCCACCTACCCCAGATTTGTCGACTGAAGATACAGTATAAGATACGTTGGCAACTTTCTCTCTTCTTTCCCTTGTCGGGATATCCTCCGCACACACCATGAAATTGGCAGGCAAGATTGGGCAGCAACAGGTTACAATACTCATTGACAGCAGGGCCACTCACAATTTCATTTCCACTGAGGTGGTTAAGACAGCTAACTTACCAATCACAGCCACCACTTGCTTTGGAGTTCTTTTGGGCACGGAAAGCAAGGTAAGAACAGAAGGTATTTGTTCACAAGTGAATCTGGACTTGGGGACTTTACAAGTGGTGACAGATTTTCTTCCATTATACTTGGGAGGTGATAACGTGATTTTGGGTATCAAATGGTTGGAGACCCTCGGCAATATTCAAGTGAATTGGCACTCAATGGTCATGAGATTTGAAGTAGCCGGCTCGTGGGTGACTTTACAGGGTGGCCCGACTTCGTGTAAATCATTAATCTCCTTGAAGTTGATTATTCGCACGGTGCAGCACGAAGGGCAAGGATTTTCGATTCATCTTAGTCCATTATCAATGTTAGATCCACCTACGATTCAGCAACCACCAGAGATAATTTCAAGGCTTCTTCAGCAGTACCAGTCGGGTTTTGATAAGCCTTCAGGGTTGCCACTAAGGAGAGTCTAAGAACACACCATCACTCTCTGTGAGGGAGCTATTCCAATCTCTGTCCGTCCATACCGATATACCCAAGCTCAAAAAGATGAGATTGAGAGGTTAATGGAAGAGATGTTGCGCACTATAACGACCCAAATTTGCTAATAAGGCTTCGGGCCTTGATTAGTGTGCCTGGAGGGCAATAAGTGAATTATTGTTATAATATGTGAATTTGTGTGAATATGTGATTAGTAATGCATGTTTATGTGAATTAAATGTGCATGTGGGCCCCGTCTGGTTATTAGGGGCATGATTGTAATTTTAGCCCGTTGAGAGTATAAATATGATAATTGTGATAAACTTGCGATATATATGTGTTGCACGGCCCGAGACAGTCCTAGGGAGCGGTTAGCTAGAAAGTCACAACGGGGTCGAAAATCCGACTCGGGACGAGTCGAGGGGTATTTTGGGTATTAGATGTTTTATGGGGTTATCGGGTTATGGAAATAAATATTTAGAGATATATTTGAGGTTAGAATGCCTAGGAGGGAATATTTGCGAAATTTACCATTTTTCCCTCGGGGACGTTTTTGGTACCCCGAGCCTTGAGGTAACCTTATAGACTTAAGTTAAATAAAACAAAACATAGAATCATTTGGAACTCTCTAAACCGACCCACTCCCTCTCCCTCACTCTGTCTCTCATCTTCTTCCTTGGAAGCTTGGAGGTTCTATTTGTGAAAACTAATTGGAAGTTAGGAATCAAGCTAGAGCTTTGGAGGCTAGGAGCTTGGGGCTTAGGAGATCAACTCAAAGACTCAATTCATCAAGGGTAAGTTTTAAATTATAAGGATTGTGTTTGAAATTCTACTGGTTTTCTTAGAGTATGCATGTGTGTTGGATGAATAATTGAATTTGAGTTTGATGAGGTTTTTGGCTTGAGTTCTTGTTGGGTTTTGTTGTTGAATCTATAGTTGACCTTTGTGATGATTAGTTTGGATTGTTGGCTTTATTTTGGGGATAATTGGACTGGTTTTTGAGGTGAAAATGATGAGTTTTTCAGGACTCAAGGGGTCGGGCCGCAGCGCTGTTCTTGCTGAGCCTTGGCCCCTTAGAACATGGGGCGTCTCGAATTGAAGGTGCGCCGCGGTGCCCTTCAGGAAAGGCCGCGTCGCGTGTAGACTGTTTTGAGGTAGGGCCTCGGGTTGAGTTGGGGGCCACGGCATGAGTCCTTAGAACCGTGGCACTTAGTGCATTTTTGGGTTCTAGAGAGGTTTTAGGCTCGGGAATTCAATAGTTACGGCTCGGGATGGATTTTATCACCCGGATTGATAGAATTCAATGTCTCGGAGGCTAGAACCATAATCTAAAGCTATTTAATGGATAAGAACTTGATGGGTGGATATTGTTAATGCATTGTGACTAGGGCTTCGGTGAGGCTCGGACTAGGGAACTGTGCTCAGGACATCGGTGCCTGGAAAGCTCGGGACGCAGGTAAGAAAACTACTATTTCCATAGAGCTTGAGTTGCAGGGCTCGGCCCTATATGATTGAGTTGCAGGGCTCGACCCTATATGACTGTGTTGCAGGGCGTGGCCCTTTGATTGAATTTATATGTGTTTAAATATATGTTTAGTTATATCATGTGTGTATATAAATGATGGAACGGCGATGGCCGGGAACGGCGAAGGCCGAGAACGGAAAGGGGCCGGGAGCAGCGTTTAGCACGCGGAGTGTGAGTTGCTAGGGCAAGACCCTAAAGGATACCTGGGATATCCTTACGGTATAGACCGTGAACCCAGGGCTGGTAAAGCGCTGGGAACGGCATGGCCATACGTGTATAACCTGATGATGGCTTGATCTTATGCTAAGTGTTTGATATGCATATATTATCTGCTTGTGAGGGTTTTCTTGCTGGGCTTCGGCTCATGGGTGCTCTATGGTGCAGGTAAAGGCAAGGCGAAAGTCGATCAACCTTGAGTATGGTGAGCGTGACGTGCGGTGCGTACATGTCTGGTCTGCCTGGCTACCACGGCCAGGGGTACTTTTGGGGGATGTTTGTACTAAACTTAAGTTTTGTCGTTTAGTCGCCTCTAGTTATATTTCTGAGTTGTAAACATTTCTAAACAATGTTTTTTGGGATCCCAAATGTTAAACGTTTTATAATTTTCAATGAAAGGTTTATTCTCAAGTTTATGACTCTGATTATGGTTTAATTACACGTTTGTCCTAAAACCTCGAATAGCGAGTTAATTGCACATTTTAAACTCACTCAGTAACGGCTCTAAGGCAGTAGGGCGTTACAACTTGGTATTAGAGAGAGCCAAGGTTTATGGTTTCTAGAGAATGACCGAACATGTATGCTCACTGTCAGTGGCAAGCTCGACTCAGGGTTTGTTGGTAATAAGTGAATTGTATGTTTGATTATGTGCTTAAATGCCATGTTTGCCTGATTTTTCCATATAGAGCATGATGAATGATTTAATGTATGCATGATGTCAGGGCATGGCCCGTTGTGTGTTATATACTATCTATGCGTTGTGTGGATTGTTGCTCATGGTTGCCTGATGTGATTGGGAGGTGGTTTTGGATGTTGTTGTCATGTCTAATGAGCGGCGTCATTGATTGCAGGCATATTTGTTGAGATGCCTCGTCAATCATCTAGACTCTGCGGCAGTCGGGCCGAGGATGATAACCAGGGTCAGGACCCTCCACCTGCCCCACAAAATTGGCAGCAGATGTTCGCTGAAATGGAAGCAAGACTGCAATGAACAGAAGAAGAGCTCCGCCAGTTGAGGCAACAAGCCCCTCCACAGTTCACTGGGTTGCCAATTCAGCAAGTTATGGCGCTAGTGCCAGTCCAACTTGTTGTGGAGAACAAGTAGGAACCATTGTATGAGAGGTTCAGAAAACAGCATCCTCCCACCTTTGAGGGTAGACCAGACCCACTGCGGGCAGAGCAGTGGATGAATATGATTTCTTCCATTCTTGATTTTATGAGGGTTGAGGGGAACGAGAGGGTAGCTTGTGCAAGCTACATGTTCAGAGAGGATGCTCGCAACTGGTGGGATGTAGTAGTTTAGAGGAAAGATGTGACAGTTATGACCTGGGGAGAGTTCAGAAATATCTTTAATGAGAAGTATTACAGTGTTGCAGTCCAAGCTGCAAAGGTTGACCGTGACAGAGTATGCCCTGAAATTCAATTGTTTGGCAAAGTTTGTGCTAGATCTAGTGCCGACGGATGCGGCAAGAAGAGACAGGTTCGTACGGGGATTGAATGTTATGATCGCCTGTGATGTGAAGACCACCTTGGATCCAGAGACTACTACCTATGCTCAAGTTGTAGACAAGACCCTTACAGCTGAGGGGACCGAGGACCAGATTTGGAGAGAGAGCGCTATCAGGCACGATGCCAGGAGGATAGGGCCTTATTTTATTGGATCCAGTCGGGGTAGTGGCTCCAGTGAGCAGAAGAGGAAGGCCCCAGATTCCTTTGTTCCTCCCAGTTCAGATAGGAGGGCACGGGGTGATTTTAGTGGCTGTCAGGGCAGAAGTGACAATTGGAGGAGTTTTCCTGTGTGTCCTCGGTGCAGACGTCGACATCAGGGTGAGTGCAGGATTAGGGCCTGTGTTTTTCTGTGGGAGTGCCAATCATCTGAAGAAGGACTACCCATAAGCCAGGAAGAAGGAGCCGAAGCAGGGCGACGGTCTCGCTCCTGCCAGGGTGTTTACTTTGAGTCAGATGGAGGCGGAGGCTAGCCCCTCAGTTGTGACAGGTCAGATCTCTAGTGCTAGTTCTTCTTATAATGCATTGTTTGATTCGGGAGCTACTCATTCATTTGTATCTGCTATAGTGATAGAACAGGTGTGTAGACCTAGTGCTCTGTATGCTAGGGGTTTTCAGACTTTGTTGCCGACTGGGGAACTGGTAGTCTCTAGGAGTTGGATTAGAGCTTTACCAGTAAAGGTAGATGGTAGGGAATTGTTTGCTGATCTGATTGAGCTTGCGATGGATGACTTCGATGTGATCCTAGGGATGGATTGGCTATCAAATTATGGGGCAACAATTGACTGCAAGCGCAGGATGGTAACTTTTGAAACAGAAGGGGAGGTAGCCTTTGTATTTGTGGGAGCAGCTAGTGGACCACGGGTACCTATGATTTCAGCATTGAAGGCTAGGGACCTGATGTAGGAAGGTTGCATAGGATTCCTAGCGAGTGTTGTGGATACCTCTAAGGTTGTGTCAGTTGGACTGGGGGAGGCCAAATTGGTATGCGAGTTTTCAGATTTATTTCCAGCAGATTTGCCAGGGCTGCCGCCGCAGTGGGAGATTGATTTTGTTATAGAGTTGGTACCAAGAGCGGAGCCAGTATCAAGGACACCTTACAGAATGGCTCTGACAGAGTTGAAGGAGTTGAACATTCAGTTGCAGGAGTTACTAGATTTGGGGTTCATCAGACCGAGTTTCTCGCCATGGGGTGCTCTAGTGTTGTTTGTTAAGAAGAATGATGGATCTCTTAGGATGTCTATTGACTACAGGGAGTTGAACAAGTTGACCATTAAGAATAAGTATCCACTGCCTAGGATTGATGATTTGTTTGAACAGCTACAGGGAAAGAAAATGTTTTCTAAGATAGATCTCCGGCCAGGTTACCATCAGTTAAGGATCAAAGAGGAGGACATACCAAAGACCGCTTTTCGCACGAGGTATGGACACTATGAATTCCTGGTTATGCCCTTTGCATTAACCAATGCCCCAGCAGCTTTTATGGACATGATGAATAGGGTTTTCAAGGATTATTTAGATAAGTTCGTGATTGTGTTCATCGATGACATTCTGGTATACTCACAGTCAGAGACAAATCATGAGCAGCATCTACATCTGGCATTGCAACGGTTAAGGGAGCATAAGTTATATGCTAAGTTCAGCAAGTGAGAATTTTGTTTACCGCAAGTTACATTTCTGGGTCATATCGTCAGTAAGGAGGGGATTCTAGTTGACCCAAGTAAGATTGAGGTAGTGAGAGACTGGCCTAAACCGAGCAGTGTTCCTAAAGTGAGGAGTTTTCTGGGATTGGCAGGGTTTTATCGGCGATTTGTTGAGGGGTTCTCCAGGATAGCCACACCATTAACAGAACTGACAAATAAAAATACAAAGTATGTTTGGATAGACAGATATGAGAATAGTTTCAAAGAGTTGAAGCAGCGAATGATCACCGCGCCAGTGTTAAGTCTGCCGACGGACAATGAGAAGTTCGTGGTTTATTGTGACGCTTCCAGACAGGGCTTAGGGTGTGTGTTGATGCAAGCTGGGAAGGTGATGGCCTACGCATCAAGACAGTTAAAGGAGTATGAATAGAGATATCCCACGCATGATATAGAATTGGCAGCGGTGGTATTCGAACTTAAGATTTGGAGACATTATCTATTTGGTGAGAAGTGCGAGATATACACCGACCATAAGAGTTTGAAGTACTTCTACTCAGAAGGATCTGAATATGCACCAGAGACGATGGCTAGAGTTCGTTAAGGATTATGATTGTGATATCTTATACCATCCTGGGAAGGCTAATGTAGTGGCTGATGCATTGAGTCGGAAGGGCCCAGGGCAGCTGTACAGTTCAAGGCAGATATCCAGTAAGCTAGCGGAGGAGATGACTAGAGCGGGTATAGAGTTGGTGGTTGGTCGGTTAGCCAACATCACTCTTCAGTCTACGCTCCTTGAAAGGATCAAGGAGGTGCAGGGGAAGGATTCCCAGTTGAGAGGTCACAGGGAGAATGTCTTAGTCGGAGTGGCTAAGGACTTCTCTATCTCGGAGATGGGGTTACTGAAGTTTAAGGGTCGGATCTGTGTTTCGATGGATTCAGTTATTCGGTGGGAGATTTTTGATGAACTGCATACCACTCCTTATTCCTTGCATCCAGGTACGACAAAGATGTACCAGGATCTAAGAGCTTTGTATTGGTGGACAGGCATGAAGAGGGATGTGGTGGATTATGTGGCCAAATGCCTAACTTGCCAGCAAGTAAAGGCTGAACATCAGAGACCAGCAGGGTTGCTGTAGCCTCTAGGGATTCCGGAGTGGAAGTGGGAAGATGTCGCCATGGATTTCGTGGTTGGATCACTGAAGACTGTGGGACAGCATGACTCGATGCGGGTGATCGTGGATAGGTACACCAAGTCTGCCCACTTTTTACCAGTCAGGAAGACTTATACTGTGGAGCAGTATACTGAGCTATATGTGAAGGAAATTGTTCGACTGCATGGGGCTCCAAGGTCGATAGTGTCCGACAGGGACCCCACCTTCACCTCCAAGTTCTAGGCGAGTCTGCAGAAGGCTATGGGCACATAGTTACGGTTTAGTACCGCTTATCATCCTCAGACAGATGGACAGACTAGAGGACGATTCAGATATTGGAGGACATGTTACAAGCCTGTGTGCTAGATTTTGGGGGATCTTGGAGTAAGTATCTTCCTTTGATTGAGTTCTCATACAACAACAGTTATCAGGCGACTGTTGAAGTGGCTTCATATGAGATGTTATACGGGAGGAAGCCCAGATCACCTATCCATTGGGATGAGACAGGTGAGAGGAGGTATTTAGGTCCTGAGACGGTTCAGAGGACCAATGAGGCAATTGAGAAGATTAGAGCTCGAATGCTCGCCTCCCAGAGTCGCCAAAAGAGTTACTCAGATCTGAAACGCAGGAGCGTGGAGTTTCAGGTTGGTGACCATGTGTTCCTTAGGGTTTTGCCTTTGAGGGGAGTGAGACGATTTGGTGTTCGAGGCAAGCTGAGCCCTAGATTTGTTGGCCCCTTCCAGATTCTGGAACGGGTTGGAAAGGTAGCTTATAGATTGGCGATGCCTCCAGTCTTATCAGGGGTTCATGACGTGTTTCACGTGTCCATGCTCTGGAAGTATGTGTCTGATTCGACACATGTTCTGAGTTATGAGAATTTGGAGCTGGATCAGGATTTGTCTTATGAGGAGAAACCAGTTCAAATTCTCAACCGGAAGGACAAAGTCTTGCGGAGCAAAACCATCGCCTTGGTGAAAGTGCTATGGAGGAACAGCAAGGTTGAGGAGGCGACTTGGGAACTGGAATCAGAGATGCAGGAGTGGTATCCCGAGATATTCAGGTAATTTCGAGGACGAAATTTCTGTAAGGAGGGGATAGTTGTAACGACCCAAATTTGCTAATAAGGCTTAGGGCCTTGATTAGTGTGCCTGGAGGGCAATAAGTGAATTATTGTTATAATATGTGAATTTGTGTGAATATGTGATTAGTAATGCATGTGTTAGGTGAATTAAATATGCATGTGGGCCCCGTCTGGTTATTAGGGGCATGATTGTAATTTTAGCCCGTTGAGGGTATAAATATGATAATTGTGATCAACTTTCCATATATCTGTGTTGCACAGCCCGAGACAGTCCTAGGGAGCAGTTAGCTAGAAAGTCACAACAGGGTCGAAAATCCGACTCGGGACGAGTCGAGGGGTATTTTGGGTATTAGATGTTTTATGGGGTTATCGGGTTATGGAAATAAATATTTAGAGATATATTTGAGGTTAGAATGCCTAGGAGGGAATATTTGCGAAATTTACCATTTTTCCCTTGGGGACGTTTTTGGTACCCCGAGCCTTGAGGTAACCTTATAGACTTAAGTTAAATAAAACAAAACATAGAATCATTTGGAACTCTCTAACCCGACCCACTCCCTCTCCCTCACTCTGTCTATCATCTTCTTCCTTGGAAGAAGCTAGGAATCAAGCTAGAGCTTTGGAGGCTAGGAGCTTGTGGCTTAGAAAATCAACTCAGAGACTCAATTCAGCAAGGGTAAGTTTTAAATTATAAGGATTGTGTTTGAATTTTCTGCTGGTTTTCTTAGAGTATGCATGTGTGTTGGGTGAAGAATTGAATTTGAGTTTGATGAGGTTTTTGGCTTGAGTTCTTGTTTGGTTTTGTTGCTGAATCTATAGTATGACCTCTGTGATGATTAGTTTGGATTGTTGGCTTGATTCTGGGGATAATTGGACTGGTTTTTGAGGTGAAAATGGTGAGTTTTTCAAGGCTTGAGGGGTCGGGCCACGGCGCTGTTCTTGCTGAGCCGCGGCCTTTTAGAACATGGGGCATCTCGAATTGAAGTCGCGCCGCAGCGCCCTTCAGGAAGGGCCGCGACGCGTGTAGGCTGTTTTGAGGCAAGTCCTCGGGTTAAGCTGGGGGTCGCGGCATGAGTCCTTAGGGTCGCAGCGCTTAGTGCATTTTTGGGTTCTAGAGAGGTTTTAGGCTCGGGAATTCAATAGTTAAGGCTCGGGATGGATTTTATCACCCGGATTGATAGAATTCAATGTCCCAGAGGCTAGAACCATAATCTAAAGCTATTTAATGGATAAGAACTTGATCGGTGGATATTGTTAATGTGTTGTGACTAGGGCTTCGGCGAGGCTCGGACTAGGGAACTGTGCTCGGGACATCGGTGCCTGGGAAGCTCGGGACGCAGGTAAGAAAACTACTGTTTCCATAGAGCTTGTGTTACAGGGCGAGGCCCTATATGACTGTGTTTCAGGTCGTGGCCCTTTGATTGAATTTATATGTGTTTAAATATCTATTTAGTTATATCATGTGTGTATATAAATGATGGAACGGTGATGGCCGGGAACGGCGAAGGCCGAGAACGGCAAGGGGCCGGGAGTAGCGTTTAGCACGAGGAGTGCGAGTTACCAGGGCAAGACCCTAAAGGATACCTAGGATATCCTTATGGGATAAACCGTGAACCCAGGGCTTGGTAAAGCGCTTGGGACGGCATATTTGTACGTGTATAACCTGATGATGGCTTGATTTTATGTTAAGTGCTTGATATGCATATATTATTTGCTTGTGAGGGTTTTCTTGCTGAGCTTCGACTCACAGGTGCTCTATGGTGCAGGTAAAGGCAAGGGGAAAGTCGATCAACCTTGAGTATGGTGAGCGTGACGTGCGGCGCGTACATGTCTGGTTTGCCTGGCTGCCACGGCCAGAGGTACTTTTGGGGGATGTTTGTACTAAACTTAAGTTTTGTCGTTTAGTCGACTCTAGTTATATTTCTGAGTTGTAAACATTTCTAAACAATGTTTTTTGGGATCCCAAATGTTAAACGTTTTATAATTTTCAATGAAAGGTTTATTCTCAAGTTTATGACTTTGATTATGGTTTAATTACACCTTTGTCCTAAAACCTCGAATAGCGAGTTAATTGCACATTTTAAACTCACTTAGTAATGGCTCTAAGGCAGTAGGGCGTTACACGCACGAGAATTGTTCAACCAAGCACCAGTCCATTTTCCAGTCCAGTATTGTTAGTAAAGAAAAAAGATGGTAGCTGGCAGTTATGTGTTGATTATCGTGCCTTGAACTGAGAAACGGTTGTTGATAAGTTTCCAATCCCAGTAATTGACGAGTTATATGGATGAATTATATGGTGCCACTATTTTTTCTAAGTTGGACCTTAAGTCTGGTTACCATCAGATTCAGGTGGCTGCCAAGGATGTGGAGAAGATCGCCTTTAGAATTCATGAAGAGCACTAAGAATTTCTAGTCATGCCTTTCGGCCTCAAAAATGCGCCAGCTACTTTTCAAGCTCTTATGAATGAGGTGTTCCGAGATTTCCTACCTAAGTTTGTGCTCATATTTTTTGATGATATATTGGTATATAGTGAGACTATGTAACAACACAAGGATCACCTCAGCTTAGTCTTAAATAAGCTCCAAAAATACCGGCTGTATGCCAATCAAAAGAAGTGTTTGTTTGCTCAGCCCCACATAGAATATCTTGGCCATGTAATTTTAGCAGATGGGGTATCAACTGACCCTAACAAGCTTCGGGTCGTGAGGGAATGGCCAGTCCGTAAATCTATAAGGGACTTGAGGGGCTTCCTCGGATTGACGAGATACTACCGTAAGTTTGTTAAGGGATATGGGACCTGTTATACCCAGATTTCGAGCCATGAGAATTGTGACCTCGAAAGCTGGATTCATAATGAATGAACTCGTAAAGTCTGGAATATATTCAAAACCTAAACATCGAGCCTGCGAAGCAAAGACGACTTCGAAGATGATAGCCTCAAAATCCTCACAAGCTCGAAAGATAGACCCCGAGGTGCATCTGTTCTTGGGGATGATCTCGGATCAGGGGCTCCGAGCCTGACGCATGTACAAGCTCGAAGTCATGTGGCCTCGGGAGATGTTATAGCTCGAAAGTCAATAAGAAACCTGGGAGAATAGGGCCTTGGTGATATAGGATAACAACTTTGAACATCCTAATGAGTCATCTATAAGAGACGCAGTCTACATTTATTACTGTAAATCCCCTACAATCAAGGGATATTATTTGATCAGTTATACGCCCCCTGATCTTTAGGGGACGTTTCCTTTTATATCGGATTGCAGGCATTTAATGCCATTTAATTTATTTGCATATATAGAGTAACTTCCCGAAATATGTGGGAGAGTATTATGAAATCTTCTCTATAAATAGAGAGGTCATGCACCATTGTAAGGGACCGAATTTTTGTGATCTTGAGAGAAAACTCTGGAAAATTCATCCTTGAAGAATTTTCAGAGGTCATCTTAAGTTTAATAACAAAGACTCGTGGACTAGGCAGATTTAACTGCTGAACCACGTAAAAAATCTCGTTTGTATTATCGTATTTTTTGGCCATTACTGATTATTGTTTTCGTGCTCTTCTTTCACTGTTGACGAAAAACGGCGTCAACAGGACCATTGCAAAGTCTCTTACAAACCAGTTGCGTAAGGACGCTTTCAGCTGGAATTCTGAAGCTCGGGAAGATTTTGAACGTCTAAAGTTAGCTATGTGTTCGATTCCCGTACTCGCCTTGCCTGACTTTTCAGCTCCTTTCGTGTTGGAAGCGCATGCTTCGGACTCGAGTTTGGGTGCTGTATTAATGCAACAATAAAGGCTTATCGCATACTACAGCCAAGTTTTGTCTTCAAGGGCACGTACAAAATCGGTTTCTGAACGGGAACTCATGGCAATTGTTTTGGCAGTCAAAAAATGGCGACCCTGTTTGCTAGGAAGGAAATTTCTAGTTTGTACAGACTAGCAGAGTTTGAAGTACCTACTAGAGCAGCGTTTGGTGGCCTCCAAGCATAAATAATGGTTCACAAAACTGCTGGGATACGACTTTGAGATACAGTACAAACTAGGAATGGAAAAAACAAGGCAGTAGATGCCTTATTGCGTGCACCAAGGAATGGAATTTATTGCCATTTCGGTCCCTACTGTTATTTCAATACCGAATATTCAAGCTCATGTGGCAATTGATCCTTATCTGTCCAAGATTATTCAAGAGGTGCAACGGAGGACAGCAAATGTGGGGTATACATACATCCAAGGATGCTCGCAGTTTTGGGGTAGGTTGGTGATACCTTTGTCTTCTCCTTTTGTTCCGCTCATTTTGCAAGAATACCATAGTAGTAATGTTGGAGGACATTCTGGGGTGTTTAAGACGTTTCAAAGACTGGCTGCCGACCTGTTTTGGCAAGGAATGCAGAAACACGTTCAAAATTTTGTTGTCGAGTGTATCGTTTGTCAACAAAATAAATACTTGGCCCAAACCCCAGATGGGTTGCTGCATCATCTTCCTATCCCAATGCAGATTTGGGAAGATATTTCTATGGACTTCATTAAGGGACTACCCAAGTCCAATGGCTTTGATTCAATTTTTGTAGTGGTGGATCGCCTTACCAAATTTGGGAATTCATAGCTTTACGCCATCCATTCTCAGCTGTCATTGTAGCAGCAGTTTTTGTTCGCGAAGTTGTCAAACTCCATGGACTACCTCGGTCTATTGTTTTAGATCACGACAAAGTTTTCTTGAGTCTATTTTTGAAGGAAATTTTTCGCCTATAAGGAACAGCTCTCAAGCACAACACTGCCTACCATCCTCAGTCCGATGGACAAACTAAGGTTGGAAACCTCTACCTAGAGACATATTTATGCTGTTTTATTAGCTCCAAGCCAACTTAGTGGGCAAAACGGCTTCCATGGGCCGAGTATTGGTACAACACATCATACCATTCAGCTGCCGAAATGACCCCTTTCAAGGCTGTGTACAATCGAGATCCCCCTCCTTTGTTGTGTTTCGAGCCTGCTAGCACAAAAGTATCTGCAGTAGAGCAAACACTTCACACAAGAGACGAGGTTCTAGACTTACTCAAGATGAACCTTCACCGTGCGCAACAGAAGATGAAGCTACAAGTAGACCGTAAGAGAAGGGATGTTCAATTTTTCATGGGAGATTTGGTATATGTTAAGCTCAGGCCGTATCATCAGCGATCCATAGCTAAAAGGAAGAACAAGAAACTCAGCCCACGATTTTTTGCTCCATTTAAGATAGTGGCTCGGATTGGTACAACAACCTACAAGCTTCAGCTGCCTTCGGAAGCAAAAATCCATCTTGTTTTCCATGTATCGCTGTTACATGCAGCCCTTGGACCACAACAGGTTGTAGCAGCGCTACCACCAGACTTAACAACAGATTTCGAATGGACTTTAGAGCCAGGTACTTGATGTTCGTTTAGGGACTCACAAGCAACAACCACAAGCATTGATCAAATGGGTGAACTTACTAGAATTTGAAGCTACATGGGAAGATTTTGATGGCATTCGACAACAATTTCCTAGTTTCCACATTGAGGACAAGGTGAGATTTTGGGCGGGGGTATTGATAGACCTCCTCTCGCGTATGTGTATACTCAAAGGGGTAAGCAACGAAAGGATACACGTGGCTAGAGGGTACACGTATTTGTGATAGGGTACACAACTTATGGTGAGGAGGTTGAGGGAATAAGTGTGGGAATTGAGTAGTGAGTGGGGTGTGTAGATTGTTCTGGTTGTAACCAGTATTGGGAGAGATTCTTGGCTCTCGAAATCCAGGCGATTCAATACATAGGCACTATTTTATTTTATTTTTTTTGTTCTTTCTGGCTACTGTTATATCTCATTTGTACAGTGTTATACCCAAAAATTGGAGATCAAGGACGTGGCAATAAATGTGACAAGTGGCAGTGCATGGTCAGTAAAGGACACGTTAATAGTAAATAAATACGTTGACTCCTCAGAGTTGTGATAAAGTGACCCGGTAGACTGACGAAGAATTTGGACTGCTTGAAAGATGTCATAACCAAGCCAAGTGCACCTTGGTCCGAGGAAAGCTAAGGAAAGTGCATCCTAGTAGGCTAAGGAGAGTGCATCCTAGGAGAGATAAGGAGAGTGCATCCTAGGAGAGCTAAGGGGAGTGGTCCTAGGAGACCTCAAGGAGGATGTGGTCCTAGGAGACCCCAAGAGAGTGATCCTAGGAGACCCCAAGAATGAGGTCAGAGGAAAACTCAAGAAAGTGGTCCTAGGAGACCCCAAGGAGGATGTGGTCCTAGGAGACCCCAAGAGGGTGATCCTAGGAGACCCCAAGGATGAGATGCCAAGGAGATTGCCTCGGACCTATCCGAGGTGAGAAGCTTCAAGGAGGTTGCCTCGGACCTATCCGAGGTGAGAAGCTTCAAGGAGGTTGCCCCGGACCTATCCGGGGTGAGATGCCAAGGAGGTTGCCTCGAACCTATCCGAGGTGAGAAGCCAAGGAGATTGGTTCAAGGAGAAACATTGCATGCTAGAGGAGAGTGCCATGTTAGAGGAGAGAAGTGCATGTCCTACCACCATGCACTTCCGACCAACACTTGCATGAGTGGTCAGTAGGAGGTGGATCAACTAGCTAGAGGAGACTAAGTCAAGATTCCCATAAACAACTTCAACAAGATATGCGGGAATCTCTCATTCTTCCCACAAATGGGGGGTTTGTTACATTTTGAATTTTGAATGTTTCTTTGTAATTTAAATGTAATAAATATAATAAAATATCCCGGTTCTAAGGGATACCGTATGTATGACCCTAAGCCTATAAATAGAGAGCTTATGGGATTAGAGAGGGGCTTCTTCTGCTTCTTCTTTCTAGAGAGAGAAATTTGGGTCTGAGTATTCTAGAGAGAGAAAGTGCTGAAATAAGAGAGAATTCTTGTATTTTTGCAATCTGTACTGAAGAAACTCAGTTGGCTCAGTCCATCTGATCTTGAGTACGGATCTATTAATCACAACTCTAAGTAGATTAGGCTATTACCGACAATCGGGGCTGAACCACTATAAAATCTCTTGTGTTATTTACTTTTCCTGTTTAAACCGTCTGTGTCGTTTTTATTTCTCTTGAAGGCTTGTCGTATTTGACGTTCTCACGTCGTTGGCTAAAAACGCAGTCAACATACAGGATAATCCTATCACATAATTTGTAGAGTAATATGCACCAAAACATTTAACATAGTGTTGTGGAAATTTTTTAATATAACGAACTCATCTTAAATAAATATGATTAGTCGTATATTATTTTGATGCATATTTTCTATGCATTTATTTATACTCAATTTCTTAATTTCTGTTGGTTCCTTCATTTCATTTTTCACTTTAACTTCTTTCTAAGGGTGTTCCCTCGTTGCTCCATCTAGACGAGTCATTTCACTTCTTCTCTAGCAGAGAACCTTTTTCTGAAATAACAAATAAATAAAATAATTCTTAAGGATTAGGAAGAAATGATTTGAATACTAAAGTCAGCTTGTTGACTCGAGTTGCATTGGGATAAATTAAAGCTCACAAAGAAATAAGCAAAACAAAGCACACATTAAAGCTCACAATGAAATATTTAACTAATTGTATTTTTTTTTTCTGTATTGTCATTTACATTGAACTATTCTTCACAAAAGAGGAGAAAATAATAAACAAAATTGTAGAGTCCTATCTCCTTGGCAGGACCAAGACAACTGCTTATATGAACAAGTATGAAAATGTACAAACATACACAACACATTCTTCGGTTCAACAGAGATGTTTAGTTGCTGAAAGTTGATTCTATTCAATTCAACAATACAGAACGATGAGCTTAGAGTCTGACAGGCAATCCATAATTATGGAATGTTCTTATTGTTCCATCTAACCCGGCTGTTACTATCACAAGCCCCCATGTTTCTGATATAGCTGTGGGGTTATGGTGGTGTTGCTTCAAACTATTCTGGTCTTCTGTGAATGAGATATCCCACAAAGGAAGTTTCTCCTCAGGCCAAGTTGCAGATCCCTTACACGTGCCGTCTATAGAAAACCAACCACCAAGAGAAAAACGCTCCGAATCTCTGGTCCATGAAGTTGTTTCTAGGTGGTCCTGCGCTTGCAAGGAAGTTGCATTGCTCAAGCTGTTCTGTTCAGTTCCCATTCCTGACCAGGGAATGGCAACTGACACACCTTCATGAAAGAAATACTCACAAGATCGAACGGACTTTGTTTGTTTCAATGAAGGAGCAGACAAGGCATCATGGTTCCAGATATATACACGAGAGTCTTCTCCGACGGAGATTATGTGTCTCTCACTCGATGTAAAAGAAGCTGAGATTTGACTTCCTGACTTTGGAAGACCTGTTACAAAAGTGGCAAGATCAGTTAACCATGACTAGTTTAAAAGCTGCACTAATTATTTTATTAGCACTAATGTAGATTCAGTGAATGTGTGAAAAGTAAATTTAAATACTAAATAATGACACTCAACAAAATAAATAAATAAAAAGGTTGTCATGGACTAGTTAGGCAAGAAAACACGTGTAAATTTGTAAACTAGTGGTTGATCACAGCTGTAAAGGACTATTGGAAACCAAAATCATTTTACCCCCCCAAAAAAATCATGATCTGCTTGAGGAAGTTAGATGCACTGATGCAGTGTATGATCTAGATAGATAATGGAGAAAAGGGTAACTTACCGCTCTCTTAATATGATTAATTAATGTAATGATTCATTACTCCGAGAACCTTTGGAATGAAATAAGATTTCATAAAAAGAATAGAATGTAATCCATCACATACTCGGAAATTAAAGTGGTACTTTATTAAATGACTATATTTCAGAATTGTAATCATGTTCTGCTAAGTTTTAAAATTAAATGTAAGATTGGACAAGGAAAAAAAGAGAGAAAAAAACTCGAATGAAATATTATACATATACTAAACTAACACCACGTACGTAAACTTTGTTGCAATCAAGTACAGATAAATATATAGAAAATGATAATAGGTCTCTTCCAGATTTGTAGCTCTGACCTTTATATTTATGAGTCAGATCAACACCATCAAATATGCGAAGTTTTGAGTCCTCTGATGATATCATAACACATTGAGATTTTTCCTGGGAGAACTGCAAAAAGCAAAACCATTTTTCTATATGAATAACATGCACTTAAGAACTTAAAATACTCATAATAGAAGCTAAGCATTACATGTAAATAAATTTAACAGAAATAAACTAGTGAGAGATTCAGTGTAAAACCTTGATGCCAGTTATTTTATTGCCTGCAGCTTTCTTTCTACCAGGAATGTGTATCTGTGAATCCAACATGAGACATTCGCCTGCATAGAAACCACAAAATATTAGGCACTTCAAATGGATAGTAATGATCATTTCATGTGCAGCATACAAGAAATGAAATTGCTTTTCTTTTTTTCTTTTTTATAGAATCAGAGAATGTGAGGAAAGTACCTGATGTTTGATAAGTACGGCAAGTGCCAGTAATGGAGCCAACTATGAACCCCTGCATGTGTAGAATAGACTGAATGGTTAGTATTATGGAGTGCAATTTTACACTTTACAAAATAAGCAGTAAAAAGGTATCAAGAATCATACTTTTCCATCAGGTTGGTAACATATAGCAGTGATCACATCTCGGACATCAGTCCAATCAACAACTCGCTTCTCGGATAATCCCCAGATTCGAACTTTCCCATCGATGGAGCCACTGATGAAGTAATTGTCGTCCAGAGGATTGAATTGGATGCAGGTAACTGTTTATACCAGAAAGGAAAAATCATTAGATTTCTGATTGTCAAAACCTCTCAGATTGTTAAGAAATGTGAGACCATATGGAAGTTCAAGAGGGAAAAGGAAACACAATGGTATTACAAGAAAGCTTCCAAAGCAATGAGAATATTGGATTTGTCCAACTATAATTACCATAATTATTGTGCTGGAAAACGTTGAGACAATCTTTGCGACCCAATTGCCAAAGTCGAACAGTTTTATCCTTGGAGGATGAAATAATAAACTGCAGCAAAGCGAAAAACAAATTAGACCATTGCCAGCTCAATAAAACATTATATAAACTGATTATACCAAGGAAAAGCTCAATTTTCGTAAAGGCTTACTCACATTTGAATTGGACCAAGCCAGGTCTAACACATCGCTAGAGTGGCCATAAAACTCATGTACTGGGGTCTCATCAATCCGGAAAATGTTATCAGGAAAGATAACTGAGGCATGGATTGGATGTTTCCTTTGAAAACTGGATTTCCCTTCCTTCAATTTGCTACAAAAGCTTCCTTTAGCTGATAAATAATCAGAAGATGCTATTGCCATCACTCGCCAAACTCGTACAACTCCATCTTCACCACCACTTGCAAGATACTGACCATCTGGACTAAACTTCATCGAACAAATGAAGCCCTTATGTGCACGAACTTCTTGTCCAATGACAGGGGCGGTAAACTCTAAGCACCTCTTCTTGTTATGAACAACCTTTAGTTTTGATTCTACAGTGGTTTGCATTGCTGGCTTTGAGGCATCACACGCAACTTTACTGCCTCTTCCATTCCTCTTATTTACAAAACGCTTCCACAAACTCGTTATTTTCTTTGTATCATCATGAAGATTATGACATTCTAAATGAACCTCAGCTTCTCCCGGTGGAAACTCTACAGCTAAAACTATATTATGATCTTTTTGGAATCCTTCTAACACATTAGACATAGAATTTGCCTCACCGCTCTCTTCCACTCTACAACAATCCGAAGTTTCCTCAATGTAACTAGCAGAAAACATAGAACGACGTGAAACAGTTCCACCACACTCAACAAGCCTGTCCAATGCCATTATCTTAGATGAGCTATCAATTTCAATTTCCATCTCCCGAGGACTATTATTTGGAAAAGTAAGTTCAGCTAAACCCATCTGTTTTAGAAAGATTTTCCTTCTTTCCTTGACACTACTTGGCTCACTAAACCAGATTTCATACTCCAAGTTACTACTACTCCTCAATTCTTCCTGTGTCACGCTTGACTCTTCATTTGACAAAAAATCCTGTGAGTCGAAGAACATATCATTTTCTCCTTCATAAGACCTAAGCATGTCTTGATCTTAAGAAAAGTATTCCACATCAAAAACCAATTCTTCTAACACTCTTTCCAGTCAATCTCAAAGAAAACTAGTTCAAACCCTTTAATAGTCGCCAAAGCCACAACTCACGGACCGAGTTTTGCTCCCTGATTATGCAAAAATAAAGGGGAGCAGAGCCAAGTAAGCCAACTATATCAAACAATAAAATATAAGAGAATGGGCAAATACTAGGAACCAACTACCAAACTAAAGAGACAACCAATGACAACGTATTCCTACACGTTCAAAAAGCTCTATTATAGATCCCAATACTTAAATAACAATGAAAGAAAAAAAAAATCAAGTCACACCCAAAAGAACCGGATATGCTAGAATAATCAAATACAGGAAACAGAGACCAAAGCTACAAGGTTCGAAGACTGTACCTCGAGCTAAATGCCAAAGAAGAGCCAATATTCAACAATATCACCGACCCACCAAAGATTGTGGCCAATGCAATATCTCGAAAGACCAGTTTCACACTTTGCTCAAATAAGTCAAATATTAAAAAATGGCCAAGCTTTCTTCAAGTACTTTGTACTGAACCCAATACAGGTAATGAGAGAGGGTGATCAGTTTATAAGAGAAAATGGCGGAAGAAGGAAAGAAGAGAGTTGAGAGAGGCCAAACAAAGGTGTGGAGTGTGGACTTGGACTCTGCAACAGGTGTCGGCTGCGGGATGAGACGAGAGCCTCGAGATTTGGATTTTGGTGTTTGAGAGTTGAAGATTTGATTTAAATCGCACGAGCGACAAATACGAGCGGCGCGGCCCGGGAAACAAGAAGCTAGTCTGTGCTCCAGCAACTAAACCACTCCAATAAGAGGTCTTTTTCTTTTTCTCTGCCTTTCTCGTTTTGTTGTTTCATCAAACACTTGGTGATCTCTGTATAAACAAAATAATTGAACCAATAATTTTAGAGGCCATTGATGATGCTTTTGGTTCTTTACTGGAAACCCATATGAGAAAAATACAATATCTTAAATGAACATCAAAAAATAGGTGGAAAACTAATGAAGCATACTTATTACTAAAATGAATTAAGAAATGCCCATATGAAGAATTTTGAGTACATTTCAGAGCAAGTTTAATAATAAGCTCAGTATGGTTTTTTTTTTTTTTTTGTGAAGTGAGTACAACATGTTAAGCAAGTTCAATATGCAAAAAAAAAAAATGGTCAAATTTTGAACGAAAAAACCGATTAAAAATTTCTTTTAGAAGCAACTCTTGGTATTAATCAATATATGTAACAGGTCTTAGCATTTAATAGAGGACATTAATCAGTGCAGTTGGTTTCCGTCCTCTGTAACTTAAAAGCTCCCCTAGTGAGACTTTCCAAAAGCATTAATGGCGAATCACAAACAACATAAAGAAGAAAACGAACCATACGGGTACACAGCTTGCTGCATGAGGAACTGTGATGCTCCTACTAGTAGCCACAGCCATGCCCCTAGTCTTCTCTACTATTATAAACACAGCTAGAGAGAGAGAGAGAGACAGAGCTCGCGCGAGAGAGTAGAGCTGATACTAATGCCCCCTAGAGAAAGTGATCGCTCATAAGCTAAGGCTTAAAACCGACAGGTATCTACGACTCACCAGCTTGTTTGGGTTTTCCTGTCCAAACAACAAACCAACACTCTTTCTTTCTCTATCTCTACTTGTCGTTTTCTCTCTCTCTCTCTCTCTCTCTCACTCAACAAAGATCAACTTCTCATATGTCAGTTTCTTGGGCTTTGTGTAGCTTGGCTTCTATGTTTTGTGCCATCAAATTAGATGGGCTATAATGGTATTAGGTAGTTGGTACTTGGGGTTTGCTTTGATTGATGAGTTAGTTCTTTTGTGTGGTTTAATTTTCCAGCTTTTTTGGGTTAATCCAAAAAAAAATAGCGTTTGGCTAAAGCATTTTATGATTCTGAATTTTGTACAAAACGTCAAAAATTCGAATTTAGAAAGGAAAAGTTCGAAAACCCTTTTCTCTATTCTCAATTTTCATTTGCCAGTCTCCTTGGATTCCCATTATCCAATTTTGATGCTGGTTCAATTAATTAGGATGATTCATAGGAAATGAGAAACGCATTATTCTTGTTATGGTGAAGTTTTTTTTTAAAAAAAAACAGATCATGAATCAAGAACCAAAAGAAGAAACCTCACGTGAACACTCAAATTATTATAATTTTTTAAGTTTTAAAGGCTATATAATCCAAAAGACTTGCGTTTTCACTTTCATCTCATGTAATCCTAATGAACTAAGCATCTATTTAATACTTTACTTATAAAAGTTAAAAGCAAAATGGACTACTCATTATGAATATGATCATCATTTCATCATCAGATTAAGATACCACCCTGATCATCTTGATTAACACATTTTTTGATATACAATCTGAACAGGGAAAAATAGGTACAAAAATGCAAAATATATATATATATAAATATATCTCAGTAGTCTCTCTGTGTTCTACTCTAAAAGATTCTAAAAGGCTCTATCTTTGGTGGGATCAAAGACCCTTTTCTGAGACAGAGCAGAAGATGAGTTGTACGGGACCAGATTAGGCTCAGACAGAAGCGTGTGCTTCTGTTTTTGATGGACACTGTCGGATAAACCAGACTCTCTTTTCTTAAAATAAATAATTGAAAAAAGAAAAGAGTGAAAATGAGGGATGGGAATACTTGGTCCAAGAGGGTTTTATCAACTGGGAACCTCTGTTGGATCCCTACTGAGACATTTTTCTATTCGTTTTGGAAGGTTCCAAAACGCAGTGCACTTTCAATGGCACGGTGGACTATGATCCAATGGGTCGTTTGGCATTAGTGAGTAACCAATGGCCATGGGCCATAGCCACTACTACTACTACAAAATGACTCCTAATAATATTGTAAACCATTTTGATTTGATGTAACCCTATTTGGGCCGGGACACGTCTGTCTGTCTCCAGATTGTGACAGCAAAATCTGATTGTTTGCTTTTTCTTATCTTAATAATATTGTTTTCGCTCCCTCTTGTTTTTATAGTTTGCATGTGAGGAAGTGTATTTTGTCTAAACCAATTAGAACCCAATGAGTTTTTAATATATTTATTATTTCTTATGAGATAGTATAATCATTAATCATCTATGAACTTTTAATTAAGTGACAGAAAAGTTTTAGTCGAGTAGTTTTGATGTGTAGTTCTTCTTACTTAACTAGTTTATTTGTCAGGTTATCATTATTATTGTTTTTGTTATATAGGATTATTTGAATTTTGGGGGCTAAATAAAGTATTATTGGAATTTCTGTTTTATGCATTCTAAACGAATATATATCGTTCGTTCTACTGTGATGACTAACTTATATACAGTTAGAATTGTTTTCCCAAAAATATACTAAGAGAGACATATCTAAGTTGACCAAAACATTTGATATTAAATCTCTTTCCTAAAGCATCAAGCTTACAAATGAATTGTTTCTCTTACACTAATTTAGTTTCCTTTTTAATGAAACATTATAATAACAATAATATGAATAGTACGTATGCAAGTCGTTGAATATCGGTTATACTAAATACTAATGACATGTTTTCGAGAGGGGCAATATTTTTTATGGGAGGTCCCAGCCCTGGTAATTATGAAGAGGAAGCTTTTTCCTCTGATTAAACAATACCTAGCTAATAAAATGGGAAGGAATATCCAAACATAAAAATCCCTAGAGTAGTTATAATTATATTTTCAAGATTGCAGCATTAACCTCTAATATAAAACAATTACCTAGATTAGTATGTCTAATTACTAATAATTACAAGGCTCGAAATTCAAGCAACGACTGGGTAATTAACACCTAAAAAGATAATTCAAACAAAATACTGTAGTTTTATGTTTCATTAATGAGTAACCATTATACACGTGGCTCAAGTGGTGAAAAGGCACACATTTTAAAAACAAAGAACCAGTATCATTAAAGATTTTAAATCGGAAAAGGTCCTAAAAGTATATATATTTATATAAATACACACAGTAGAAACAGATTTTGGATTAATATAATAGAGTTCAAAAATATTCTTACGACAACTGTAACCCCATCATCTGTAGCGTCTACTTTTTATTATGTATTACACTTTTACGTATTTATTATATTGTGCATGCCACATATGATATCTGTAATAATATATAGCTATAGCTGTAACTTTGTGAGAAATATTAACATTGGAAATTTATAAATTAACTTCCTTTTGAAGTCTGAAAATGTACACAAACAATAAGAGTCAAACACACAAGTTAATTGTACTACTGTGTAATAAAATGTGTGAGACTAGTATGTAATAAACTTTTCATACCCTTGAAATGAGTTTTCTCATCATAACATATACTGGCCGACACTGGTGAATTGTCAAGCAGCTAGCATAGCAATATAAATATATGTATATGTGTATTATCATGTCACAATTATTTGGTTTTTGGCGTTTACTAATTGTATGTGTGATCAAGATTTTTGTGATTTTACTTTAATTATATATAAATTTTAGTGCCAAATCTTTACATTATTATTGGTTCTGTAATGATCATAATCCATTTGAGGCTAAAAAGCATGCACAACAGGACAAGTGAATACCCAAAACAATGTGTCCCAACTAATCTACACAAGGATTCAATTTTCTTTCCTTTCGTTTTCCCACACGGTTTTGCCTTTCTTCCTTTTCTCCCTTATTTTCTTGGCAAACAAACAAACACGTGGATGAAGGAGCAGGAGAGACGTGATAAGGGTTAGATATACCCTTGTAAATAATGTATACATATAATTTGGATGATCCCCAACCATTATACACATATTTATATATCGAAAAGTTTAATGTAATGTCATTATATATACTGCCAATTATTAAGTGACTCGTCATAATATTTTCTCTCGAATATTTAATAATGCATTTTTAGGACTACTAGCTCATGATAATTTTTATCTGGTTTACATAAACATGTATATCATGATGAGAAACTCTTCATGATCAGTTCATATATGTGTAAAATCAAATCATGACTAACAAAGTTTATTTTATAATAACTACTGAATTTGGTAGAACCTCTATTTACTACTCGTCGAGTTATTTTTAACTCATTCACATAAGTTTCTGGAAAATCTTTCTAACATTGAAGAAAACATAGCTCTGTCAGATCGACTCGGTACTAGAAGTACGTCTAGAACTATAGCCAAGATTATCCATTTCAACTACTAATGACTAATCTTAATAAGAAACTATATATATGGTAAGTACGATGCATAAAAAGTGAGATATTTCATATTTGATAATAATGTATATTCAAGATTTGTATAAAAGATCAACCAAAACATCTATATTATTACAGGAAGATTTTTAGATATGCAATAAAGAGCTTCCTCGATAGTTTTAGATATAAAGCTAATCTATGTGTAGGTTTAAGCAAAACTGACCTGAAAATGGCTACTTTCTTCTCTTGCTAGTCACTGAACAAAAGGAGGAGGAAACCGGCCTGGCTTGCAGACTTGGCTAGCTGTACATCTTCAGTCCTGATAAAGATGGGAAATCCCACAGCATTATAATGTATAGGCTAGACATGTCTGTATATATAAATAAACAGAGAGAGAAAATAATAAAGTTTATAATAAGGGTTGTTATTTGTTGCTAAATACTAATACATCATAATATTTATTATATTTATTAAATTCGTGGTAGTATCGGATATACGCCTATTAACAATTATATTATAAAAGTATGTTTTGGTACTCCCCAGTTAGTTTTTTTTCTTTTTTCTGGAATACTGACCAATTAGGTTGCAGCAAAATTGTAATACAATAAACTATTGGTGATGTGATATAAAAAAATTTAATAATATGTATAATATATAGGATGGAACTTTTTGAGCCACCTGTATGTATATATATATATATCTGTATAATGTATGATGCAACCAAAATGGCCCCTAGTTGTAACAAGCATATCTCCGCTCGATCTTTCCTCGATTTCCTCTCATTTAAAGCCAAAAGGTGTGCACGCTCATTTGAATAATGTAATGCCCCATTGCTCTTTTTTATTCATTTATGACAATTACATACCTTTTGTAGGGTATCATTGCAATTTATATAACTTTGTTTCA
Source organism: Humulus lupulus (assembly GCF_963169125.1). NCBI lineage: Eukaryota > Viridiplantae > Streptophyta > Magnoliopsida > Rosales > Cannabaceae > Humulus > Humulus lupulus. The sequence goes on from NC_084793.1 coordinate 203,159,893, forward strand.
CATGCTCCCACTGCCAACCCATTTTTCATTTAATTAGATGTTGGCATCATTGCTTTCATATAATTATCGAAATTGACTAGCATTCTTCTTATATTATTGTTCAGATTTCTTCCACGTACTACGACTTCCAATATATATGATCCTCATCCTCATCCTTAATTAATTTTACGTAAACAAATTTTATGGATTGTTCTAAATTAATTATACATCATTTAATAAATAGGTAATGTTCTGAGTTAGCATATGTTGGTTATGGTTTATTAATATTGCTGCATCACTAGCATATATTATGTAGATTAATGTGTTGGTGATCGTAAGAAATAATTATTCGAAATTTCATACAATTATTAAAGCTGCCAGTAATTTAAGTAGCTTAATCATGTGTGTTAACGTTGTGTAACTTGTGTTGATAGGATTTAATTATATTGCATGTAATTCAGTACAATTTGAAGAATAATATTACGAGGTTTAATTGAATAACATAAATGTGAAAATACAATACAAATAATAAATTAAAGTTGAGGCACGCGAAATGTGCTTTCCTTAAAGCAGATTTGCCCACTATACCTGAATAGTGTTAGAGGATTCATAAGCAATCACTTCCCAAGATACAACAACTATCAAGCAGGGTGAAAGTACCACTGCGTTTGCTCAGGCGAACTCAAACAAATCTTCCCTCTAACACCAGAAAAATACTACAAAGACTAAAGAGAGAAAGAGACCAAGAAGTTTGTGTGTGATACTCGGTACTTGTGTGTCCTAGAATGAGAGGAGAAGCCTCCTTTTATAGATTTCATGGAAAGTTGAAAATGTGTGTGAATCAAGTGCATTAATGCCCAAATATCCCACAAATCTTAGATCTTAATTTCTAAAAATCAATTAGAATTAATCACACTTATTCTGGTAATATTAGTTATTACCCAAAGTGATTTTATGAAAATCAATCAGAATTAATCACAAAATATTCTAATGTTCTCAGCTTTAGCCAAAGTGATTTGCTAAAAATCAATCAGAGTTAATCACACAATATTATGATAATCTCATCTTTGATCAAAGTGATTTGCTGAATCATTACCATTTTAGGCATCAATTTCTCATTCACTCAATTTTTTCCAACAATCCCCCACATGAATGAAATTGATCCACATTAAGAAACAATATGACTCGATACAACTCGACGCACCAAGGTGATAGAGTTCTATGATTGATACCTGCGTAGGATAAGCAGGTGTTAACCTTTGAATCTTCCCTTGTGATAATATATTTACCTTACTAACTGATCCACTACAAGAAAAAAATGTTTTTAATAACACCAAAAATGTGTTATCAAAACATACCATAACACTTTTTTATGTGTTAAGACCGACTATGTTATCGTAGGTCAGGGTACTTTACATAACACTTTATCATTGTTATACAGATGTGTTATTATACTGTCAACGACAACACACTTTCTGTGTTATTTTAATAAATAGATAAGTATTTAATTATATTATTTATAGTCGATTATATAACACATTTCAATACTTATAAATTTGTGTTATACTACACTTTAGTATAACATATTTTTTGTGTTATACTACACTTTAGTATAACACATTATTTGTGTTATATAATGAAGTTTGCATAACAAAATTCTTTACATAAAAAGTGTTATTGTAATAGATATTATAACACAATTTTCGTATTATTTTAATATTTAGATAAGTTTAAATTCTCATTATATATTCATTTATATAACACTAATTTATTCTATTATATTTTAATTTTTTTATATAATTAAAATTAGCTTTCTAATATTTATACTAGCATCATCAAATGAACTTGATTTTCAAATAACAAAAAGTAAAAACATTCAACATTGTATTAACAATCCACAAATTAGTTTAAAACATTCAACACTGTCATCAACAACAAAATGTTCTTTAAGTATTCAAGTAGTCTTAAATATTCAACATATTGAAAAGTTACTACTTTCAACACAAAATATTCTACAGCTGCCCAACACAAAGCCTTCAAAATTAAGTATCATTTTCTATTTCGCTTGTCACATCTGCAAAATAAACAAAGAAATATTTTATTGTTATTATCTAGCATCACAAATTACTTCAAGAAAAATGCTATGAAAATTATATCCAAGAGAGGACACCACATACAAAATAATGAATTCACAACTACATCAAAGCAAACAAAGAAACCAAATACCAAATTATAAGACATTGGTTCTTTTTTTAGTATGAAAATGTACCTCTTGGAATAACTTTTTTAGAAGGCCATGCAACTGTGGAACCAACTGCTTCTTGTATTGTAAGCATCGCATTATTAGGACGAAATAAGTAAGATTCTGGTACAATATCAACATCAACCCATACTCGCATAAAGTCTGGTCCAAGAGGCTTTCCATGTACAGTTAACTTTGGATCACTAGAATCCCAACGACCTTCAGCAACAATTACATCTGCCCAGTCAAGCAAGTAGCAAGTATTCTTCCCTTCTGTAAAGTTATGTCTTTTTTCTAGTGCAATACTCTACCAAATTGATTTTAAAGATAATATATTAGTGTAGCTACACCTACATCCACTAAGTTAATACAAATTGGACTAACTCAAATTACCAAACATATCGCAAGTGTAGTGCTAAAGCATCTCAGTGTTTTTGACAGCAAAAAGTTTCAACACAATTTGAAAATTAGGTTAAATAGAAAGCATGTATGTTTCTCTAAAACTCAATAGAAAGGTTTTCAATAATGGTAAATTTTCTTATAAGCTTATAATGGTAAGAAGATGTTAGCTTATAATTCTAGATAAAATCTGACATCATTTCCCATATAAAAGCTTACCTAACCATCTATCAATACCAAGTAAAAAAATTCAAACAACACACAATAAGTTTTCGTCCTTATATCACCGCAACGCACAAACAAATTTTCCAAAACCTACTTCTCTAAGACACACAAGTTTTTAACCTTCCGTTATCACCGCATCACACAATTTTAATATCGGAACCTACTTCTCTATGAATGAATATTTAAGATATTCAAACTCCTCTAACATTTGTATGATATTAACAAAAGAGTTAAGAGAACATACTTCCGTACCTCTTGCTATTAATAATCAAGTTAATTAACTTTGCTCCTTGCCAATTCGATCCACAACCAAAGGAATATAATCAATACCTAAAAGATTAATACAAAATTAAAATTAAATGATAAAATAAAACCATAAAATTCATGAAATTACTTGTTACGAGTCTTAAAATCATAAACTATATTCATTAATGGTACAAATTTAACATAAAGAAACATATTCCAACTCAAATGTCCAAAAAAATCATCATTTTCATAATCACCATCATTTTCGCTCATTCTATCTTAAATTCAGCTACTAAAATACTAAAATAAACATAGTTTCAGCAACTTAATACTAATAACAATGATGCTCTACTAAATTATGGTAGCCAAATAATTTAGTTGCATAAACCTTCAAAGATACTGATTATAAATAGTTCTCTAGCATATGAAATTGGTTGAAAACTCTACACCTAAAGATGCTGACTTCTAGCCTTCTAGTACTCATTTAACAAGCCAAGTTGTATTATTCAAACTCATTGGTAGAAGAAAGAATATCATAGCAAATACTATTTAACCTTAAATAGATAATTATCAACTGTATTAAGATGAAAGTATTAGAACTCAGCCCTACTTTATCAAGGTGAGCATTACATAGCTATCATTATCAGCTTTCTTTGTTTAATGTAAAACTGCATTTTTTATTTTTTTTGCTCATTCTACTCTCATGGCTTGCTAAACTTCTATGGTGTATAATTTCGATAAACTTCTTCATGAACAAAAGTTTAATGAAATTATACACCATAGAAGAATTCTACTATCATTTCAACTGGTTCCTAAATAATCTAAATTAGAAATTTAGTACTATAGTTCTGAGAGATGGAAATTAAGAGCTAGAGAGACTAAAACCAAAATTCAGGAACAGGTTAAAACTAAGCAAAACTGGGGAAAACATTTTCATAATTGATTATAGTGGAAACCAGCTGTGTCATTTGATTGATTATAGTGGAAACCAGCTGTGTCATTTTCATTTCTACATGTTTGATTTTTCATAACTGTTTTAGTAACCATATTTATTGTGTTCTGAGTTTTGTGCTTAATCAGAAAGTGTGTGATCTTGAAGTGGTGTGTATGTATGCAGCACAACACGAATGAGAGGTTCTCAACTATTTCAGGTCTGAAAACCCATGTAATCACAATATGTAATCACATAGATAAACCATTATATATATATTATCCTGAGGTTTAATTATTGTAGTTGGTTTTAGAAATATTATTTATTATAGCCTAATGTTTACCGAGTTTTTCGGAAACGAATAACTAACAGAATAATAAAAAGATAAGAACTGTAGAAATATTGAAATGTAACTAAACAAACAGTGTTTTTACGTGGTTCAGGCGTTAACAAGCCCTAGTCCACGAGTCGATGTTATTATACTTGGAAAAGATTACAGTAAGATGGCTGGTGCATAAGAACTTCACACGCTCACAATGTTTCTCTCGGGTTCTCCTGAAGAAGATGAAGCTAGAGAGATTTTAGTAGAGTTTTTGCTATATCATTTGTTCGTCCCCCCTCTTGTAAAATGAAGGGGTCTTTATAGCTAGGGTTTTGGATTAGGGTTTTTCTCTACGTACATGAGTTTTAATTACACCAGCCATAAATAGGGATACAATTACTATAGTAGCATGGCTACAAGACTCTATGTGGGTATATTTACGTGAAAGTATGGGGAACACACAAAGTCAGCCGTCTTTTCCAAGTTGTCAGCGGAACAGTAGGCGAAAAGGTACCCTTAGGCGTGCTGGGATGTGTGCGGCTTCGACCTGACGGGCGTGTCAGGCGGGATCCTGTGTCAGGCGGATATCATTCCAAATATGCCTCCTCCAGGACTCGACCGTTTGGCTTTGTTCCGTGCGAGGCACGGAGCTGCGTCCGCGGGGACCACTCGAAGAGCTTCTCCTGGAAGGAGCTTCCCCGATGGATATTCCTTCGGGAGCTCCGGGAGAGGTGAAGCCTTTCTGTATATCCGCGAGCTCTGGTCACCTATCGTGAAAGACATCGATAATTCTGTTTCCCCGAGGCCATCAATCTAAACGCTATCCGGAAATCTGGATAACATTTACCCCCCAAGGTCACGGAGCTTTGAGGGATCCGGGAGCTTGTACAATCGGTTTCTTAGATTAGGCGAGGGGGTACCTTCTGTGTTCCCGGAAGGGTTCCTTTTTCCCGCCTGAGTGTCAGTATGGAAAAGAAAGAGAATTTCTTCTGTTTGAGATCAAGTACTCAAGTGCGGCAAGGACCACGTGTCATTCTGGGAATGGTTCTGCGACCAAGACGTGTGCGTGAGGCGACTGGTTGAGTATGCGTGCGTCAGTCATCTAACTAATGATTTGACGGTTTTTAATGGTACTCCGGGCCCGAGGTGGTGTAATGATGGGAAATAAATACTTTATTCCCATCCGAGGAGTCATAAATAGGATCGTCGCTTCCTCTCCAGCCGTTGGATCTGATGCACACGGAATGGGAAGATCGGGACCGTCCACTTGAGGAATTCGAAACGGCCTCTTCCCTGCTATAAAAACGAGGGAAAGGACCTTTCTTCCTCTTTACGCTTTTGGATTCTCCATCTTTAGGATTTTCAGATTTCCAAACCTTCGAACTCTCAGGCTTCCCAGCTTACGTTCCCCCGCACTTGCCATTTCTTTTGGTAAGTATCTGGAAACTTTTCTTTTTGATTTGGCAGTGGGTTTATTCCCGAAGTTCCTGGTTTGAATCGCCGTTCGTCTTTGCAGCTTTTACTTCTCGCGACCGTGCTGTGCAGTGATCCAGTTACTCCCTCAACCTCCAACTACCCGAACATTAGTAAGTATTTCTACTTTGCTCTTTCCTCCCAAACCTTAGGTTGTTGGTAGTTGTTAGAGTAGAGGTTTCTGCCATTATTGCTTATGTGCATTCGTGAATAGGGCTTTGGTAGGCATGTGATTGATTGTGAGTCGATAAGTAGCCTTTTCTGCATGTTTTGGCGATTTGCGTTTGGAAAGTCGTCCCGTGTTTTGCTGTTTTAGGGCATAAGCATGAACGCCTTTAGGGTGTCTTTCTCTGGAAAAACACTTCTTTTGGTGGGCTTAGGCTCGGGGTCTGAGTCTGGTTCCTTGCTGTCCTTCGGGTGGCATGGTGCCAACCCCTCGGTAAGCTCGGTGGGAGCCTCTCCAAGCAGTTTTCGAGGAGGGTCTCCCCGACGCCTTTGATACCACTAGGGTATGACAAGGGTGCTGACTGCTTAGAGTGTTTTCTTCTTTCTTTTCTTTTGTCCAGTGACGAACATCTCGAAGGAACAACTCCTTGCTGCGGGGGAGGCTGATTCTGCCCAAGAGAAAGGCTCTCCTGTCGCTGGTGGAAAGGGGAAAGGAAAAGCGAAAGCGGTCGCGGCTAGCCCACCAACCTCCAATAGTTCCATCTGGGAGATGGACCAAAAACCGAACCTTTTCAGGAATTATGGCATGCTAGAGCTGTATTCCTCTGAGGCAGGCCTGAAGAACATCCCAGGTCTAATGTGGCACCGTCTGTCGGTGCTGGGCGAGTCAGCTAGCCAGAGCCACGAAGGCTTTGGTGCCTGGAGTTGGGCACACATAGTGTGCGGAGCGCACTTGCCCCTAAGGAGTTACTTCGCCAATTTCTGTGTGAAGGCGGGGATTGCCCCCTTCCAGTTAATTCCTCCCAGTTACAAGCTCTTAGCGGGGTGGTTCATCTTTTGCAAGTCCCGGAGGCTGGAAGCTCCTACCCCGGAGGAGGTGCTGTACTTTTATGGGTTGAAGTCTCAGCCTATGAGGGGTCATTCAGACAAGGTGGGGTTTTACAGGCTAGAAAGGCACCCGGATGTGATGTGCCCCACTTGTCATACCGCGAGGGTTCCAGACCTCCGGGAATACTGGTTCCTGACGACTGGCTTCCCGCTGAAGAGGGTGCCAGCTCTATCTTTGGATTTCAAAATCCCTGGTAAGTGTTTCCTCTTTTCCTTTTCAACTTTGTTTCTTTGTGTGTGATTTGCCTTTTGGGAGGATCTCTAACGCTTGTATTTGATTTTTGCAGAAGTCGTTCCGCGGACACCTCACTGCGCGGAGATGATAAGGAGGTCCAAGTTCTACGAAGGGCTTTCCGAGGAAGAGTTGAGAGTGGAGGGACTTGTGACCTCCGAATCGTTGAGGGAGTATGGGTTACTCGCCTCCTTCCAGAATATCGAGCCAGTAAGTGGTAGGGGGCAGACTCAGGTGTCGGCTGACATCCGGGAGCAGATTGCCCTGGAGCTGTCTAAGGTGATCACCCAAGCCGCTCGGGACGAAAATACTCTATCTCCTAGTTGGGAGGAGAGGTTCCCCGACCCCCTGCCGGAGGGAGAGGAGATCGAGGCTCGCCACGCCGCGGCTTACCCTAACGAAGGGGCTCCGGGGGCTAGTTCCTCCGGGAGAGGTAAGACTAGTTTTCGATTGATCCACACCCCCAGCCTGTCTGAAGTTTCCCAAACCTCTCAGATGGGGTTTGATCCTCGTTTCCTTAGGCTAGACCCGCGTAGGATACCTTTCGACAGGTACTGTGATAGGGTAGATGAGCTCCTCTGGTGTCTGAGTGATGGTAGTCTGCCAGAAGGTGTCATCATGGTTGACCCTTCTTCTCTCAGCATGTTCTTCCCGGACTTCAAGGAGTACGGGAGCTTCCTGGAGCAGGAAGCGATGTTTTGTTTTGCTCGGGGAAGGCCATCCACGTTTCTCGTGCATGGTCGTCCCTTTCAAACTTTTCTTTTTCTTGTTTCTTGTTCCCTGCTGGCGGGCTTGCTTGTACTTTTGTGTTGCTGATTGTCTTGTCTTCCGCTTATCTTCTTTCTCATTTCTAGTTGGTTCGTTAACCTTGCTTTGTACGTTTCTTGCAGAGTATCCCGAAGCCAAGATGTTGGGGAGGGTTACTTTGCTTATTAAGAAGGCTGCCACCAGCCAGGACCCGCCCACGGGGAAAGGACGGAAGCCCAAGGCTGGTAGGGGAGGTAAGGCTGCCTCCCCCAAGAAGACAAGTGGCGAGGCGCAAGCGTCCCCGAGGGTAGAGAAGTCCCCTGCTGAAGGGCCTTCCGAGACTATGATGGTCTCGAGTAGCAGTAGCGACGGGGAAGGGCTTGTGTTCCCCGTGAGGACAACTGGGGTGAGCAAGCGTCCCGGAGGAGATGCTGAGGGTGCTAAGAACAAACGCCTTAGACACTCTTCTCCCGGTCGAAGGCAACAACAACAGCAACGACAGCAATCACAACTACAACAACAGCAGCAACAGGAACAAGAGAGACAATCACCAACGCCGCAGCAGCAGCAACAGCAACATCCCAACCAGCAGCAGCAACAAGGGCAATTACTTCTGCTACCGCAGCAGCAAAAGCAACAGACCGGGGCCTTAATATCCCGGCTGCCTCCTCCTCCAGTCCAAAGGGGGTCCACCCTTCCGGGGTCTCCGTCTTCTCAGACAACCAATCTTCCCCTGCCTGGCCTGAAGTTCCACTTTCCGCGGAAGCCGACCAGTTTTCCCGCTGCCCTCCTGGAGGGTGTAAGATGGGCCGATAGTTTTTTGAAGAGGCGGCTAGAGGCGGAGAAGGCCGTTACTCAGGGAAGGGCAGATAACTTGTCTGCCGTGAAGAGGGCTGAGCTGGCCGAGGGGGTGAGATCTCCTCACCCGGCCGGAGCGGTTCTGGATGGTCCAGCCTTGGAGAAGAGGCTGGTGCCTAGGCTTGGACGTGCATTGGCGCCGTTCGGAGCTGAGATGATGGAGGACATGGCCCTGAGCTTATGCGAGCTCAATTCTGAGAAATGGGCCATCAGTAGCAGCAAGGATCCGCTGTTGCTGACACACGCTGTGAAGCAGCAACTGTCCGGGGTAAGCCGTCGGTTGTTATTTTTTTTGGGATCACCTCTCTTTTGGTCCGGCTTTAGCTCATTCGGTTGTCTTTCCTTGCAGGCCTCTATGATCGCGGAACGCTCGTTCCGGGAGGTTGGTGCAGCTCTGGTTCAGCTGGAGGAGAGCCAGCTGGCTCGCCAGGCCTTGGAGGCGGAGAAACAGAAGCTGACCCAACAGGCCTTGGGGGCTTCGGAGAAGATTGATCAGGCCCGGCGCACGGCTGAAGAAGAGGCGGAGAAGAAATATCTTGCCAAATATCAAGAGTACCGGGCCAAGGCAGAGAATGAGTTTAGACAGCGGTCGGATGGGATTAAGACCGAAAACTCCAAGCTCCGGGAAGAGCTGTCCCAAGCCAAGGTGGAGAAAGATACCCTGGAAGCCCGCTTGCAATCAAAGAACGATCTCCTCCTTAAGCGGCAAGAGGAATATTCCACTCTTCAGAGTAAGCTGCACGACGAGGAGCAACTCCATAAGAGGAGCAGGGATCTCGTGTCTATGCTTCAGTTGGGGCTCGCCGAGAAGGATAAAGAGATCGGGGCTTTGCAATTCACTGCCAGGGGGCATGTGACCGAGAAGCAATCCGTGCTGAACCAAAATAGGGAGCAGCGCAAGGCGATAGATTCTCTTAAGGGGGAGCGGGATGCCTCCAAGGCCGAAATGGAAAAATTGAGGGCCCAACTAACTGCCGCGGAAGCACAGCTGGCAACCTCCGAGGCGGAGCGGTTGAAGGAGAAGGAGGATGCTGAGGTGATACTGAACAGGACTATTAATATATCGCATGTGGTCCTCATGCATCAACTCTGGAAAGTGAACCCGGAGGTGTTAGGCTATCTGGGAGATGATGCCGAAGCCATGAGGGAGAAGCTACTCGTGTGGGATCAGGGCCCAGAGGCGTATGTCCAAACTTATAACATTGACGATCGTGCTGAAGCTCCTGAGGCGGGATATCCCGGAGAGGCGGGGACTTCTGAACCTTCTCATGACCAAATTCCTCCTTCCAATGAGCCGACTCCGCCAGCCTCAGCTGAAACAGATGCCCCCGAAGCTGCGGTCGTGGACGCTGTAGTTACCCCCAATGTTTGAAGGGGTTTTATCTTTACTTATTTGTCATTTTGAGTTTTTCATTGCGGACATTTTTACCATAATCATAGCATTCTCCTTTCTTTTCTGCCGAGTTCTTTATTTATCCTTGCGCTTAGGGTAGACATTTATACGGTAGAAACTGTTGTAGGGGCGTATGGGGTTTTGGTTCCAACGGCCAAAACCTATGCACTTCCCACTTGAAGCTTTAACGGATGATATCTTTTTCCCATGTAGTTTCTAGGTTACGAAGGTTTCCTGGTTCCAACGGCCAGGCTCCTTTCACCGCACTTTATCTTTCCTGAGGCAAATAGCCAATCCAGGGACTTGTAGTTATACTGTTCGCTGGGATTGCTAAGGTGAGTCGTTCCATTGTTTGGAACGGGAGTTCTTTTGGTGAGCGTCGCTAGACTTAAGGTTAGATCTTTGCGAAGCAAAACTAACTGTTGTTGCGAACCTCATTGTGGCTGACTTCAGGGACCTGGCATGGAGCCCTGCGAGGCAAGGCTTATTGCTGTTGGGGAAATCGCCACGCCCACCAGGTGTGATCCTGGAGCAGGGGCTTTGCGAAGCAAAGCCGGCTGTGAGTGGGGGGATCAAGTATGTCTGCTTCTGGAGCTGAAACTTGCAATGGCCATGGAGCTTGCCATGCATTATTTTGTGAGATCCGGAGTTGGAGCCTGCGAAGCAAGGCTTACAACCGTCGCGGATCTTGCCATCTTTCGCCTCGCTGGACCCGGAGCTGGAGCTTGCGAAGCAACGCTCTACAGCGCTCGCGGATCTTGCCATCTTTCGCCTTGCGGGATCCGGAGCTGGAGCTTGCGAAGCAAAGCTCTACAGCGCTCGCGGATCTTGCCATCTTTCGCCTTGCGGGACCCGGAGCTGGAGCTTGCGAAGCAAAGCTCTACAGCGATCGCGGAGAATTCTGCAAAGGACTTGTCAGGGAGTTGGGGGTGTTTTGGCGTGGCTCTATGAACGTGCCTCGACCCCCAGTCCCGTCCATCGCTGGGCTACACAGGAGATAATACTTATGATACATAATGGCAGGCATTTCCATGGCAATTTTCACATAAGCACATATGACACGTAATGCAAGCATGTTCATGGCAACAAATAAACCTAAGCTCAACAATTTAAACATTTCAAACAATTTAAAAATTTCAAACACAATGCTAGCACATAAGTGGTGTTCTGTGTACGTTTTGTTCAAGGGGCGTATGGTTATGCCTTAGCCATGTATACCCCCCAAGTGAGCGTGGGGTCCGGACGTCTCCGGACCGCGTGGTCACTTGTTAAAACGCAGCTTTGAACACAGGGATAAAAAGTGCAGTAAAAGCGGAGTGAATCTCTCCGTGTTTCATTGAATTAGCCTGCTAGGCGTGAGTTTTACAACAGGGAGGATTATTTCCACATTTTTCACTTTTGTTATTTTCACCAAGGACTTCCGACTGGATGGTCCGGGGCCTACTGGTAGTAACGTCGGAGGTGCTCCGCGTTCCAGGCGCGCGGGACTTTAGATCCGTCGAGTCTCTTTAAGTGATACGTCCCATGGCCCACTTTTTGTTGGACTTCGTAGGGGCCTTCCCAGTTGGGTCCGAGGACTCCTACTCCCGGGTCCTGCGTAGCAGGAAATACTCTCCGTAGGACAAGATCTCCAACTTCGAATGTACGGCTCTGGACTCTCATGTTAAAGTGTCGGGCTATCTTGCCTTGGTACATTTTTAGTTGGACCTGCGACTGCTCCCGGAGCTCCTCGATCATGTCCAAGGACTCCTGGAGGAGGGCATGGTTCCGGGTAGGATCGTAGGTGTCTTGCCTGTGAGAGGGGATCATAGCTTCTACTGGGATGACGGCCTCGCAACCGAAGGTCATGGAATAAGGCGTGTGCCCCGTCGAAGTTCTCTCTGTTGTGCGATAAGCCCAAAGTACTCGCGGAAGTTCTTCCGGCCAGTGAGCCTTGCAGGCTTGGAGTTTTTTCTTCAACGTGGTCTTTAATATTTTGTTTACAGCTTCCACTTGTCCATTAGCCTGTGGTCTGGCGACTGCGGAAAAGCTTTTGATAATTCCATGCGAAGCACAGAAGTTCGTGAAGTGTTCACTGTCAAACTGCTTTCCGTTGTCGGACACAATTTTCCGTGGAAGCCCAAAACGACACACTATATTCCTGATGACAAAATCCAGTGCTTTTTTAGATGTGACCGTGTTCATAGGTTCAGCTTCAGCCCATTTGGTGAAGTAGTCTACCGCGACTATGGCGTACTTCACTCCACCCTTTCCAGTGGGGAGGGAACCTACTAGGTCAATGCCCCAAACGGCGAACGGCCAGGGGCTGGTCATTAGGGTAATTTCCGTAGGCGGCGCTCGCGGAACCTTGGCGTACCTCTGGCACTGCTCACACTTCCTGACATAATCCACACAATCCTTCTTCATGGTGGGCCAGAAGTATCCTTGTCGAAGGATTTTTTTGGAGAGGCTCAGCCCGGAGGTATGATCGCCACAGAAGCCTCCGTGAATCTCGTGGATGATGGTGCTGACTTCGGTTCCGGCAACACACCTAAGGAAGGGTATGGACAACCCCCTGCGGTAAAGCTTTCCATCCATAACCACGTATCGGGGAGCTTGATACTGGAGCTTCCTTGCGTCCGCTTTATCGGTGGGGAGTTCTCCGGTGGTGAGAAATCTGAGGATGGGTCCTATCCAGGAGTGGGAATGGTCGATGATGGCGTTTATCCTTCGCGTCTCAGTACTGGGGGCTTCTAAGTGCCCGATGGGGACTAAGCCATACTGTTCAATCTCCGGGTCCGTTGCAAGCTTGGCCAGCGTGTCCGCAAGTGAGTTCTGGTCCCGGGGGACCTGGCGGATTTTGTAGCCTTTGAAATGCTGCAGTAGGCCGCGGGAGAGAGACACGTAGGCAGCCATCCTTTCGCCTTTCGTCTGGTATTCCCCGGATATTTGGTTTACCACAAGCAGGGAGTCGCTGTACACTTCGATTTTTTGGGCTCCGACTTCTCTGGCCAGTCGTAACCCAGCTAACATGGCTTCGTGTTCTGCCTCGTTGTTGGATGCTGGGAATGCGAAACGGAGGGCGCTCTGGAGCTGATGCCCTTGGGGAGATATTAGGATAACCCCCGCTCCAGCTCCTTTTTCATTTGAGGCTCCGTCTACGTAGACCTTCCAGGTGGGAAGTTCCGGGACAGGATCTTCTGGGAGGTCATTCATTCCCGAGCACTCCACAATAAAGTCCGCGAGAGCTTGACCTTTTATGGAAACACGCGGTTGGTAGTGGACGTCGAACTGGCTTAGTTCCATGGCCCACTTAAGCAATCTGCCAGAAGACTCGGGCTTCTGCAGGACTTGTCGGAGAGGGTGGTTGGTGAGTACTTTGATGGTGTGCGCCTGGAAATATGGCCTCAGCTTCCGTGAAGCGATCAGCAAGCAGAGGGAGAGTTTCTCGATCATCGAATATCTGGACTCAGCGTCCAACAACCTCTTGCTTACGTAATACACAGGGAGCTGGATACGGCCATCTTCCCGGACGAGAGCGGCACTTACTGCGTGCTCAGTCACAGCTAGGTACAAAAACAACGCCTCTCCTTCGACCGGTTTGGACAAAATGGGGGCTCGGGTTAAATGTTCTTTGAGGTGTTGGAAGGCCGCTTCGCATTCGGGGGTCCACTCGAACTTCTTGTTCCCTCGCAGAACATTGAAGAAGGGGATACACTTGTCGGTGGCCTTGGATACGAAGCGACTGAGAGCAGCTATCCTTCCGGTAACGCTCTGGACATCCTTATGCTTCCGGGGGGAAGGCATATCTATGAACGCCTTTATTTTTTCAGGGTTGGCTTCCACGCCGCGGGAGCTGACAATAAAACCGAGGAACTTTCCAGACGAGACCCCGAAAGTACATTTCTTTGGATTTAGCTTCATCCCGTACTTTCGGATCACGGCGAAAGCTTCCTCAAGGTCGTTACTGTGGTCCCCGGAGGTCTTGGACTTTACCAACATGTCGTCCACGTACACCTCCATGTTCCTCCCCAGTTGGTCCTTGAACATTCTGTTTACCAGACGCTGGTAAGTCGCCCCAGCATTCTTCAAACCGAAAGGCATGACCACGTAACAGTAGACACCCTTATCCGTGAGGAAGCTGGTGTGTTCCTGGTCCGCGACATGCATCTTGATCTGGTTGTATCCGGAGTACGCATCCATGAAGGATAAGAGTTCGTACCCGGAAGTAGCGTCCACCATCTGATCGATTCGCGGGAGAGGGAAACAATCTTTCGGGCAGGCCCTGTTTAGGTCCGTGAAGTCAATGCACATTCTCCAGGACCCATCGGGTTTCGGGACCAGAACTGGGTTGGCCAACCACACGGGATAGTGCGACTCCTGGAGAAAGCCTATGGACATCAATTTGTCCACTTCAGCTTTGACGGCTTCGGCTCTCACTGGGTCCAGCGGCCTCCTCTTTTGGCGAATTGGAGTCGCAGCTGGGTCTATGTTGAGTGCGTGGCACGCAACATTGGGATTAATCCCTGTCATATCAGCGTGGCACCATGCTAGGATATCCTGATTATCCTTCACAGTGGCCACGATCTTATCTCGAACGGCCGACGGCAGGTTTTTCCCCACCTGAATGACCTTGGTGGGTTCCTCCGGATTGAGGATCACCTCTTCGACTTCCTCCATCGGCTCTATTGCTTTCTCGATTCCCACTCTTGGGTCTAGTTCGTCAAAGTATGCCTCCTGAGCATCCCTAGTTCCTGGCAATACTTCCGCCAAAGGAATGGCAGCAAACGTCTCTCGGACCGTGTAGACGGCTCGGACGGAGACGTTATAACAGCTCCGTGCACTTCTCTGGTCTCCTCGGAGGGTGCCAATACGCCCATCGTCGCAGGGAAACTTCAAGCATAAGTGACGTATCGAGGTTATGGCCCCACAATCGATCAGGACCGGTCGGCCTAAGATGGCATTATACGCCGTGGGGCAGTCGACCACCACGAATGTGCTATGCTTGAAGGCACAAGCGTCGCTTTCTCCTCTGAGGGTGACCGGAAGTTGAATTTTGCCTAATGGCATGAGTGCGTCCCCATTGAAACCTTGAAGCTGGATGGGGCATGGGGCTAGGTCCGTCTCGGTCAATCCGATCGCGTGGAAGGCCGCTTTGAAGAGGATGTTCACGGAGCTTCCGTTATCGATCAAGATCCGTGAGACCTTCTTATTGGCAATCTGGGCTTCCACTACGAGGGGATCGTTGTGGGGGAAGTGCACATGTCGAGCATCGTCCTCCGTGAAGGTGATGGGAAGATCCATCATTCGGGGACGTTGAGCAGGTGATTGGACCAAAGCGCACATCTCCTCGGCGTGCTCTAACTCCTTCAAGTACCTCTTCTGGGAGTTGCGGGTACTTCCGGCAAGGTGTGGTCCTCCGGAAATGGTGGCGACGTGTCCGTCAACGGGTGGCGGAGCAAGGCCGGGTGGATATGGGTTGCCTGGTCCTGGAGCCAACAAGGCAATGGGCGCCGGAGCGGGTGGAGCAGGAAGTGCTGGGAACTGAGACCCGGGAGCTTGGGGGTGACCGGCTCCAGGTGCGATAGCGGCCCCCCTCTGTCCCGGGGAATATGCAGCTCCGTGAACCACCCCCTGTCCGGGATAGATTATGGGTATTCTCACCCACTGACCGAGGTGTCCCGCTCTTGCCAGGGACTCGATCTCATCCTTCAGCTGAAGGCACTCATTCGTGGTGTGCCCCACGTCTCCGTGGAACTCACACCTCTTATTGGAGTCTCGCGGACGCCTTCCTCCGTGAGACACTTTCGGGGGCTTCCTGTAGTTGACCATATTACAGGTCGCCCGATAGACATTCTCTCGCGAGTCTATCAAACTGGTATATTCCGTGAACTTGGGCTCATAATCTTTTCGGGGTTTCTTTGAATGGTCTCCCCGGTTGGAGTTTTTTCCGCTTCGTTTGCTCCGCGATTGGCTCAAACTTCGTTCCGGGGCTTCCGCTTGCGGCTGCGGCATGCTAGGAGCGATACTACATCCGGTTTGTACCGCTCCATACCCAGAGAAATGTGTTTGACCCGGCGTCTGAACAGACGCGGAAGGCCCATACACTCTCGGAGTGAATCGGGCTCCTGGAAGCGTGAGGACTGGTGCGGGAGCTTGCGAAGCAAAGCTCGGCGCAGTCACGGAAGGGGTTGGAGCCGGGGGAACTCCAAAGGCTTGCTGGTAGGCATCCTCAAGGTTGATGATTCCCTGAGCTTTTGACATGAATTCGGACAGGGTTTCTGCCCGTCTCCTTTGCATTTCCCCCCATAGCAGGGAGCCGACAGTAAGGCCCGATTGAAGGGCGATCAGCTTCATGTCATCGCTGACCTTGGTTTTTGCAGCAGCTTCCATCATTCTCTGAATGAAAGCTTTGAGGTTCTCAGTGGGTTGCTGTTTGATGTTGGTTAAGGAACCAACTTCCATGTCGTGGTCGCGGGCAGCAATAAACTGCCTCCTAAACGCGGACTGTAGCTCCTTCCAACTGTGGATTGATCCGGGAGCTAATCTTTTCCACCAGTCCTCCGCAGACTTGGTAAGGGTGAGTGAGAAGCACATGCATTTGGCGTCCTCACTGACGCGCGCCACTTGCATCATTTTATTGTATTTAGCTAGGTGGGTACGCGGGTCTGTCCTCCCATCATATAATTCTATGTGAGGCATTTTGAAGTTATCCGGGAGGGACGCTTCCGCGATCCTCCTAATACATGGTTCCGGGTCTTCCTCCTCAGAATCTGACAGGGCCCCACTTTGCTTCCGGACCAGCTTGGTCAAGGCAGCAATCTGTTCCTCGAGCCTCTTCGTATCACTTTCCGGGAGGTCACGTCCCCGGAGCTTGTCATTAATATGATTTCGGAGGTCATCTCCGCGAGGCCGGGCTTTTTCCCCTTTGGCCTTCTCATACTTGGCCTCCAACCTTCTTCTTAGGTCCACCGTGGACCAGCTATCTTCGGAGTGCGAGTTCGCAGCCCGACCGTCCTGATTGACGGAATCACTGGGGCGGTTGTTCCTTCCCCTAGGCCTGGGTGCCTTAGCACCGGGCCCTTTAGGCACAGAGTGCCCCCTTGGGGCTGAAGGGCGTCTGGGCTTAGGAGCGCCAGAGACCTTCTGCGCGCGGGGGGGGCAGTCGGCCTGGTGATTCACGCCTTTAGGAGGTGCAGGGGCGTCAGCGCGCACAGGCTCTCCCACTTTTTCTTTGCCCTTGTTAGGGGCGTCTTTGGATGGTCCAGCAGCGGCTGGATCCGGCATGGGGGCATCAGCACCACCTCGAACAGAGGTATCCTCGTCCGAGTCGCCTAGATCTCCGAACCTACTTTGGAGGCGTTCCATCATGCGTTGCATTCTTTCGGAGACGCGCTCCTGCTCAGCAAGCTTGGCCTTAGTGGCCACCAGTTCTTCGGCTACTTGGACCAGTTCTGGGTCCTTCTCATAGTAGCAGCCGTCCTTGTAATAACCGTCTTGGACATACTCTTCTTCGTCTTCTAAGTATGTTGTATCTTCGGTACTGACCTGATCCTGGCGGGATGTCGGGTCTTCACCTTGGTAGTCTAAGGGTTCGCTTTGCACCACATCTTCCATCACGGTATCGGGGTTGACCGTAGCATTTTTGTCAACAGCGGATTTTCTCGTAGTCACCATCTCTTTAGCACGAAGTGAATACAAAAAACGTACACAGAAAAAGAGCTGACTAACAACTTCCTACCGCTCTCAATGAAAGCACCAAAATGTTTACCGAGTTTTTCGGAAACGAATAACTAACAGAATAATAAAAAGATAAGAACTGTAGAAATATTGAAATGTAACTAAACAAACAGTGTTTTTACGTGGTTCAGGCGTTAACAAGCCCTAGTCCACGAGTCGATGTTATTATACTTGGAAAAGATTACAGTAAGATGGCTGGTGCATAAGAACTTCACACGCTCACAATGTTTCTCTCGGGTTCTCCTGAAGAAGATGAAGCTAGAGAGATTTTAGTAGAGTTTTTGCTATATCATTTGTTCGTCCCCCCTCTTGTAAAATGAAGGGGTCTTTATAGCTAGGGTTTTGGATTAGGGTTTTTCTCTACGTACATGAGTTTTAATTACACCAGCCATAAATAGGGATACAATTACTATAGTAGCATGGCTACAAGACTCTATGTGGGTATATTTACGTGAAAGTATGGGGAACACACAAAGTCAGCCGTCTTTTCCAAGTTGTCAGCGGAACAGTAGGCGAAAAGGTACCCTTAGGCGTGCTGGGATGTGTGCGGCTTCGACCTGACGGGCGTGTCAGGCGGGATCCTGTGTCAGGCGGATATCATTCCAAATATGCCTCCTCCAGGACTCGACCGTTTGGCTTTGTTCCGTGCGAGGCACGGAGCTGCGTCCGCGGGGACCACTCGAAGAGCTTCTCCTGGAAGGAGCTTCCCCGATGGATATTCCTTCGGGAGCTCCGGGAGAGGTGAAGCCTTTCTGTATATCCGCGAGCTCTGGTCACCTATCGTGAAAGACATCGATAATTCTGTTTCCCCGAGGCCATCAATCTAAACGCTATCCGGAAATCTGGATAACACCTAAGATTTAAATAGAATAATTAAGAATGTGACATTTGTCACATGTATATTTATTAAGGATTTTAAATGAATAAAATAATCAAGGATAAGCCTAGTAAGTCTAGAACCTTCCCTTAGATTCTAGGATCTCGTATTAATCAGTCAAAGTGGTTTAAACATCTTTAAGTGTGCTTAAAATGTGCAAAAACATGGTTTAGTACATAAGCGTAAACTGATATATCGCAGCTATAAGGGGTGATATATCGCCTATACTTCATCCTCTCCAACAATGGGAGGATCCTCTTTCAAGAATCTTGCAAGACATAAGTAGAATAACATTTTTTGCTGTCAGGTTTTAAAATTCACACCAGTGAATTTTTTGGTTTCTCATTATGGCTCACAGAAACAGTTGGAACCGAAACTTGCAAAGACTGGTCCCTTGAGGACTGGTTCTTTGTGGTCGAAGCCAGAGTTCGAGGAGATCCACCAGTGCTTTCATTATGAATAACATCCATGTTTTCAGCCATATATGAACGGTGAGAATTGACCATTTAGCAATCAATAATTTTATAGTCTTACAATCAAATATTTAAAACTTAGCAATCAACAAAATATTATACACGTATGGTGTGTATACACATACATTAGACAATAAAAGCAACATTAGTAAGATAACACATACACAATTAAACTCATATATTACTTATTATGTAATACTCGGAGAAAGCAAAATAATATATACATTTTATTGCAACTTAAACTTATGAATGTAAATTTCATGCTCATATATATATATATGTATATATATAAATATATAAGATCTTCATGCTGCATGTAATATATAAAATTTCAATATATATATATATGCTCATACATATAAATGGAAAAATAAATCTACATAATATACTAATTTATATCATTATCATACTAATAATATACTTCTACATATATATAAATTAATATTTGTAATGGCAAAATCAATTAAGGTGAGTGAATATGCATATACATCTCCCCATTTATTACAAGAATGTGTGGATCATTTCATTAATATGCATAAACATATTTAAACTTAGACAATATGCCAAAACCAGAAATATATGATATATATTTAAATTCTAGAATATACATTAAGCATATATGACACACATATATATATATGTGTGTGTGTTTGATGCATGTAAAACAAAGAATATATTTTATATGGGAATATAGCAAAATGTGAAAGTATCAATATAAAAAATAAGTGCATATATACAAGACTTTCATATTAATACATATATGAGATAAAGAATCTTGGCAGAGAATCAGTGCAACTATTAGTAATCATGATATATATATAATATATATACTAAACGAAATTTGGAGGACAGAAATATAATAAAAATATTATCAACATCAACTAAATAGCAAAACAAAAAAATTCAGAAATGGTTTCCGCCCTTCAATATGTTCGTCTTCTCTGAAACCATTTCTAATAGTTTTAATGAAAAAAGAAGGATGCTAGAATATGGTGGGACTTAGTACAGAAGACTAACGATATCGCCACCATGACATGGACTAGATTTGTGGAGCTCTTTCACAAGAAGTATTACAACTTGGTAGGGTTTGAAACCGACGTCCCACAGCGGCAGGCGACGGCACTGAAGGTCCACACGGCGGCGTTGTAGGTGTTATCAGTGCCAGATGATCTCATCCACCATGCGCATACAAGTTCTTTGGTGCCTGGGTTTCTCGTCCACGACATCCTTGACAGTTGGGTTTCTTAGCCACGGTGACTGTGGAGGTTCTTGTCGGCGGCAACAGGTATATTTTCTCTTTTTTTCATTTCTTTGATTAATAATGTTTTACATTCATTTAATATTTAAAAGCTCTTTCTAAAATATGTTTATTTTCTTTAATTTTAGTTTGTGTATGTGTTTAGGATTTGGATCAATTTGAAATCCCCAATTTCAAATTGAAGTATCCTGTTGTTGACCCTGATTTTGGTCAACTGACACGAAGTCAAAATTGCTTGATGTGGACAGATGTGTCGAAATGAGAATAATGACAAAAACAATAAAACACACAGGAATTTATAGTGGTTCGGCCCCAGAATCAGGTAATAACCTACGTCCACTTGAGCTGTTATTGATATAATATTTCAATGGAGTGATCAAAGAACTAGGGTTCAATGAGTTTCACCAACCTCTGAAGAACAAAACAATATATCAAATATGATAGCTCTAATACACTCGTAAAACTCTAATCTTAGGTAATTAGAAAGCCAAAAGTCCCTTCCTTGAGCTATCTTTCTCTATTTATAGGCTCAAGGAAGATTACATTAATTTGTTACAGATATTCTTTCCTAAATAATCGGATACTCAGGAAATCATGGGAGATAATTTCAGATATGATTATAACTGCATAAGATTTTCTCCAAATATATCGAGTATACGACCAAGCTGGTCATATATAAAGATTGAGCGTTGTGCTGTAGACATCTTTCTGGTCGATGGTCGAACAAGACTTCTGCCAGATGTCAGCCACATGTACTAAACGTCTGCCATGTCATCCATGCCTGTTTTTTGAATAACATTTGCCCCCCCAAGTTTGTTTAGTGCGACCAGCAATAAAGAAACTTAAAGGAAACAATCGTTCATATGCCCCACGAAATCTATCAGAATCCTCGTGCGTTTTTGAAAACCGTGACATAATTATGTCTAATCAAGCCTTTTCGGTTTTCAAGAAATCAATTCGACGGCTTATACACTCCCCCACGTTTCGAAAATGGGAAAGTCATGATTGCCACTTTTTGCCATACTTCAGCTTCTATAAGTAACCTCTTTATCTTTCTTATAATTCTTTACTCACCATTCCAATCAAGAACTTCAAGAACTTTACTTCAGAACCCAGAATTTCGAAACCATTCAGACATCCTGCCGAAGATCTTTCCGACTCAAAATTTTTGTTTTTCTGAATCTCCATCTTTGCCCAGGTAATCACTTAGTCTTTTAAACTCTTCATTATGCCATGCATGATGTTACTGTGCTCTGCGATTTCCTGCATTTTTTAGTAGAATTTTTGAGGATTTTTGTATAAACCATCTGATGCTTGGTAAGAGAGTGTATTTCTGCTTTATATAAGTTAGGAGCTAGTTCGATAGTAAGGATCATAGGTTTAGGGCGTAAGATCGACGTAAAAATTCAATCTTTAAGCTAGTTGAAAAAAATGAGTTTTTTCCCGCCCTTTAGGAGTTGAAAAAGTTCCTTTTCAGAAAACATTTTATTTCCCTTTTGATCCGTTTTTCAAACTGCTAGCACCAAACTTAGTGTATGGGTAGGATGCTGCTGGTCAATAGACGCGAGCAACGTTATCCTAATCTCCCACGTAACTCCACAGGCTATGTGTCTTATCTCCTCCTTTGTCTGTTTGCAGTTCATATGCAAGACCCTTGGGGAGGAGAAAGACCCATTGAAGAAGACCTCCTAGCTCAGCTACTTGAAGGCGAAGAAAACCCCTATATTCTGATACCAGATATCCCTTTCTCTCGCCCTAGCCCAAACCCTTCTCCAGTCCCAACCCAGAGAATGGCTCGAACAAAAACAAAAGCTCAAAAAAGGAAAATCCCTAACTCCTCAGGCCAGCCTACTGCTGATGCCCCCTCGACCAGCGGTCGAGGTGAAAATGTTCCTGACGCCAATGTACAAAGGCATGCCCGTCCTCGACACGCTGCTCAGCCGGATGTCGAGTGGCATGTTGTTCCCCAAAGTAGAGTGACGATGCGAATGATTGCCAACTACTTAAATAAGTATAAACTGACAGGGGTGACCCTGGTTAGACCTTCCATCGACCAGAGGGCCAACCTGCCAGGTGGAGCCTACAGCGCCTGGTCGCGGTTTCACATTGAGGCAGGTGCCACTTTGCCTCTTCACTCGTTCTTTCAGGGGGTGGTGAATTACTTTGGAGTTGCCCCCTTTCAAATCACCCCAAATGGATATAGAATGCTGGCCGCACTCTATGTCCTTTACAAACTCAGAAAATGGCCAGAGCCCACTCCCCACGAGGTCAACTTTCTTTTTGACCTTAAGTCCAACCCTAGCCAAGAAGGCACGGAGTTCTTCCACTTTTGTCATCAAGAAACTGGGCGCACTTTCTTGTCCGACACTACTCACATCTCCAACGTGGGGAGGTATCATCAGGAATACTTCCTTACTCCTGACTTAGCCGCAGACAATCTGGCCTTCACTCGAGGAGGTAAAAATTCTTACACCACTAGCTTCTTCACTTAATGTTTTTCTGCCACAATGTCTTGACATTCCAATGTGTTCCAGGCCCATGGTTACGCCCAACCCCAACTCTAGGGATGGAGTCAAGGGCGGCACTCTTAGCCAGCATGCCGAATGCTGATAAGAGTGTCAAAAATTTAGTTACTGAGGTTAACCTTAGGCTGGTCGGCCTCTGGAATCCTCAACCAGCGACGAGCGAACCTTCGGCGGAGAACGCCTAAGCCGAAGTGGAACCCGAGCAGCAACCCCAAGCTTTTCCTCCGCGGAGGAGACCAACTGGGGTTACGATCAGGGAACCTGCCATCCCTCGTCGAGCAGAGAAACCCTTGGCCCCCGAGGGCAAAGGAAAACAAAAGGCTGCTGAGCCTACCGAACTTTCTGACGACTCGTCGGATGAAAACGGTATAACAATCTCGCTTTTAAATCATTTGCCAATTCCCTCTCATCTATTTGATGGGGATGGCTACTTTAGGAATGCTCCCTCCTTAAATTCAGATTTCTTCCAGGAACTAGGTAGTTCAGTAAATAATGTTACGACTAGTAGTTGTAGCGCAGTACTTTACTTATAATCCTTTTACTTTTATTCTTTTATCCTGCATGACCATTTAGTCTTACTGCTTGTGTTACTTCCTTTTGTGCAGGTATGGACTCCGAGGACGTCTTTGAGCACTATCAGGCTGTTGATGCCTCTTCTGTCCCGAAGAAGGATAGCAAGAGGGCTCGAGGGGAAAGCAGCAAGACCCCCTCGAAGAAGGCTCGAACAGACGATGTTCTAGCCACCGCCCCTTCTAAGGAGAACTCACCACCTCCGCCCCCCTCCGAGCAGACGACTCCCACTCCTGTTAATCCACAGCCTTCTTCTAAGGCTGCTGACAAGGAGGCATTGAACAACTTACCCGAAGGCTCCCTGCCCAGTTTCGTGGTCGGCTCAGCCAGGGAGAGGATATACAAGCTCTCGAAGCACAGACGCAGCTAGGCCGCCATTACTGAAACTGCCTCAATGGAGGCTGATCAAGTCGTCAACAGAGGGTTGAACGAGATAGTTAGCGTAATTTATCTCCTGCTACTTTATCATTTATGTCTGATTTCTTTTCCTCACTTTGTTTCATTCTTTGTCTTCAGGGGCTGCTAACTTTAACTGCTGGCTGGCGCCGTGTTGGGGCGTTGGTTTCTCGGGGAAAGAACTTCGACTCCCGGCTTGCCCAGACTAACCAAGCATTTGAGGCTGACTATAACAAGCTGCTCGAGGAGAATAAGGAGCTATCCAAACATAACGAACAACTATGCGAGGACCAAGCTACTCTCACCAAGGAGCTTCTGGACGCCCAAGATGCCTTGAAGAAAGCCAATGACTCCCGGGAAAAATTTAGGGAAAGTGCCAGGCTTAACACTCAAGAATGTAAGCAGCTTGAGCTTGATCTGATCGCCAGCAAGCAGGAGATGAGGGAGCTTGAGGAGGACGGGGCCAAGAATTTGAAGAAGTATAAGGAGGCCACTCACCTCTGCTTCTATGAATTCTGGAAGCACAACCGGGAGGCCAACTTCAACTACCTGTCTGAGCGGTTGAAGAGGACTCTGATGGTGCAGTGCGCCATCCGGCTGGAAGAAGAAGAAAAGGCCAAAGTGCCTGTCGCTGATGCTGAAGCTAGTCCTTCGGCTGACCAAGGCACTCCTCCCAATCCTCAGGACCCTCCAGCTCCATAATAATTTTTCTATTTTTTCTTTTTATTTCGCTTTCAGGGCCCACGGGTCGTATTGTAAAGACAATCAATTTTTATTGCTGCAAGGGTAGCTTTCTACTTTGCTGCAAGGGCAGCTTTTTTACTGTTAATTAAACAATTACATTCGAGCAGTACTGCTCGCGGTGTAAAAGAATGCCTTTTGATATTATAATATTTTTGTCTATTATAACATCTGTTCGCATGACCGAACTTAGCATAGTACTTTGGCTTGATTTAACAAAATATAAATTTTGAAAAATACTCTAAGTACCGTAGCATGCTTTCACTTATTTTGTTCATGTGTTTACATACCTCTTGGTATGCTTTGCTATCGATGCACCTTATATGCCCCCCAAGTGATTGAGGAGCTTTAGGTCCTTGGTCACTTGCCTTGACCACGACCTGTGCGAACATTACTGCTCGGTAGGAAATTCAACACTTTATATACAGCAAAACAACACACGTAATGAACAAATACTTGTAAAAATAAATTTACAAAGGTTGGCAAGAATGACTGGCTGCGCACAGTCCCTTATAATCTCGTATTAAAAATGGACTAAACATGTCTTTACGAGTGATCTTAAAAAGATCTTACACTTATAAGCGATTAGCCATACAACGTGGCCAACCCTTTTTCGAAACTTGTAAAAAGTAAAAATTAATACAAGCTAGTCCTTTAAAAAGGACTGTTTATTGATAATACTTACGCAGGTGTTCTCCGTTCCAATAGCGTGGAACGAGATCTCCATTTAAGCGTGCAAGCTTGTAGGTGCCTGGATGAAGGACTTCCTCAATCTGGTAAGGTCCTTCCCAGTTTGGTCCGAGCACTCCAGCAGTTGGGTCGCGAGTGTTTAAGAAAACTCGTCGTAGTATTAGGTCTCCGACGTTGAATTTTCTTTCTTTCACTTTTGAGTTAAAATACCGGGCGACCTTTTGCTGGTACGCAGCTACTCGGAGTTGGGATCTTTCCCGTTTCTCTTCAAGCGAGTCTAGGGACTCCATCATCAATTGGCTATTCTAGTCTTGGTCATATGTTATTCTTCGATGTGAGGATGGATCTAACTCGACAGGCAACATAGCTTCATACCCGTATGCTAAGGAAAACGGGGTATGACCTGTCGCTGTTCGATGAGAAGTTCTATACGACCAGAGTACTTCGGGCAACTGTTCTGGCCATGCTCCTTTAGCATCTTCAAGCATTTTCTTTAGGGTGTCCTTAAGCATTTTATTCACTGCTTCAACTTGCCTATTTTCTTGTGGATGTGCGACTGGAGAAAAGCTTTTGACGATTCCATGTCTTTCGCAGAAGTCTGTGAATAAGTCGTTGTCAAACTGGGTGCCGTTGTCTGAGACAATTTTTCGAGGTAAACCATACCGCAAAACGATGTTCTTGATGACGAAGTCAAGAACTTTCTTGGTCGTTATGGTAGCAAGCGGCTCAGCTTCGGCCCATTTGGTGAAGTAGTCGACCGCTACGACTGCATACTTCACTCCACCTTTTCTCGTTGGCAGGGATCCAATCAAGTCTATACCCCATACTGCGAAAGGCCAAGGACTCTGCATCTTCTTTAACTCATTGAGAGCTGCGCGTGGGATCTTGGAAAATCTCTGACACTTATCGCATCTTCGCATAAACTCCATTGAGTCTTCGTTCATAGTCGGCCAGAAATAGCCCTGCCTTAGAATCTTTTTTGCCAAACTTTGCCCCCCAACGTGATCCCCGCAGAAGCCTTCATGTACTTCCCTCATCAGCTCTTTAGCTTTCTCTGGTGTAATACATCTGAGCAGTGGCATGGAATATCCTCTTCGGTACAGAACACCATCGACCAGTATATACCTAGAAGCCTGTCTTTGAAGGGCTCTTGCTTTGTTTCTATCTGCTGATAGTACACCATTTGTAAGATACTCTAAGTATGGTGCCATCCATGTATCCTCCATCCGGATTTCCATATTAGTCTCATCTTCTCGTATGCTCGACTCGCACAATCTTTCTACTAGCACAATATTCAAAGTGTCAGCGTCTTTCGCGCTTGCAAGTTTGGCTAAGGCATCTGCGTTCGAATTCTGATCCCGAGGTATTTGCTGGAAGGTATACTTCTCAAACTGAGCCAACAGATCTCTAGTTTTATTCAAGTAGGCCACCATTTTGAGGCCTCGTGCTTGATATTCCCCTAGGACCTGATTCACTACCAGCTGTGAATCACTGTAAATATCCAGCACATTTATACTCATTTCTTTTGCCAATCTTAACCCAGTGAGGAATGCTTCATATTCGACTTCATTATTTGACGCAGTGAAGTCGAACCTAATAGCGTAGTGAAATCGATGCCCTTCTGGCGTTATCAATATCACTCCCGCTCCTGTGTGAGATTCGTTGGACGATCCATCCGTGAATAACTTCCATGAAGGAGCTTCATCCTGGGGCTCAGGCACACTAGACTCTTCGTACTGTTCGTTGTCTGGGAGCTCAGTGAACTCGACAATAAGATCAGCCAAGACTTGTCCTTTTACTGCTGCTCGCGGTGAATATGTAATATCGAATTGCCCGAGTTTGATTGCCCATTTTAATAAGCGTCCAGCCGCCTCAGGCTTTTGCAGAACTTGCCGAAGGGGCTGGTCAGTTAAGACTGTGATAGGATGGGCTTGGAAGTAAGGACGTAACTTCCTTGAGGCCAAGATTAAACAATAGGCTAACCTCTCGATGGGAGGATACCTCAATTCCGCTCCGATTAGCCTTTTCCTTACATAGTAAACCGCCTTTTGTACGCCTTCTTCTTCTCGTACTAGTACCGCACTAGCAGCAACTTCGGTGATCGCCAGGTAGATGAACAAAGTTTCTCCTTCGATAGGCTTTGATAAAATGGGAGGCTGTGCCATATGTGCTTTTAGGGCTTGGAAAGCCTGCTCGCAGTCTCCTGTCCATTCAAACTTCTTGTTGCCTCTAAGTAGATTAAAGAAAGGGACGCATTTATCCGTCGACTTGGAAATGAATCTACTTAGTGCGGCAATTCTTCCAGTTAAACTTTGCACATCCTTGATCTTCTCTGGCGATTTCATGTCGATCAGGGCTTTTATCTTGTCGGGGTTGGCCTCGATTCCTCTTGAATTGACAATGAACCCCAAGAATTTTCCTGATCCGACTCCGAAGGAACATTTGAGAGGATTTAATTTCATTTGGTACTTGTTCAACACATCGAAACACTCTTGTAAATCCTTCACATGTCCTTCTGCTTTTTTCGACTTTACCAGCATGTCATCCACATACACCTCCATGTTCACTCCTATTAACTCCTTAAACATGTGGTTGACCAATCGCTGGTAAGTCGCACCTGCGTTTTTCAGTCTGAAGGGCATTACTTTGTAATAGTATAACCCCGTATCAGTCCGAAAGCTGGTGTGATCCTTATCAGGGGATGCATACTAATCTGATTGTATCCTGAGTATGCATCCATGAAGGAGAGGATCTCATGTCCTGCAGTTGCATCGACCAGCTGGTCGATCCTTGGGAGTGGGAAACAATCCTTTGGGCAGGCTTTATTGAGGTCTGTGAAATCCACACAGGTTCACCATTTGTCGTTAGGCTTGGGAACCAGTATGGGATTAGAGACCCATGATGGATAAAACGCCACCCGGATGAATCCATTCTCCTTCAGTCTTTCAACTTCCTCTTTTAAGGCTTTCGATCTATCCTTATCAAGCAGCCTTATTTTTTGTTGCACGGGTGGAAAACTCTTGTCAACGTTCAGGACATGGCTGATAACTGCAGGATCTATCCCAGCCATGTCTTTGTGTGACCAGGCAAAGACTTCCTGGTTCTTTCGCAAAAATTCCACCAGTGCATGCTTCGTGGTTGCTTCTAAGTTTTTCCCGACCTTCACAACTCTGGTCGGGTCTTTTTCGTCAAGTTGGACCTCTTCCAGGTCCTCGACGGGTCCAACATTTTCCTCAAAATCCCCAAAGCGAGGATCTGAATCCCTATCCTCACTTTGGGCAACACCCTATTTGGTGACTCCATCACCGGATTGGGCTTGTGTATCAATAGCCATCTGCAACCTATCTGGGGGAGTGCTCTTTAACGTTCCCTTCTTCGCCTTTGTGACTGAGGCATTGTATCTCTCCCTTGCTTCTCTTTGGTTTCCCAACATGCGTCCTACCCCCGCATCTATCGGGAATTTCATGGCCAAGTGCCATACTGAGGTGACGGCCCGAAGATCAACCAGTATGGACCTTCCAATGACAGCATTGTACGCCGAAGGACAGTCGACCACTATAAAAGTAGCGAGTAATGTCCTGGTAGCAGGCGATGTACCTGCTGTCACAGGAAGTCTGATTGACCCTGCCGGGGCGAGTCCCTCACCAGAGAAGCCGTAAATTGTTTGGTTGCAGGGCTCCAAGTCCTTAACGGAAAACTTCATGCGTTCCAGCGAAGATTTGTACAGGATGTTCACCGAAATTCCTGTATCAACTAGTACTCTTTTCACCATCATGTTGGCGATTTGAACGTCCACAACCAGCGGATCGGAATGTGGGAACCGGACTTGCTGGGCGTCGCTATCAGAGAAGGTTATCTCACCTTCCTCTGACCGAGCCTTCTTTGATGCCCTGTCCTCCACAGTCATCATCTCGATGTCCTGGTCGTGACGTAGGGTCCGAGCACATATCGTTCCCTTGCCTTTCCACTGTTTCTCGCAAGGTACGGGCCTCCGCAGATGGTGAGTAAAGTGCCAGCTACGGGGTCAGGCTGCAAAGGTGGCGAGCGTTGGCGTGTGGGTGCATGCTCGTTGCCACCTGGAGCTTCTCGTTGGGAATTTCCCGAGGCCCGTACATATCTTCTCAAGTGTCCTTGTCTAATAAGGAACTCGATTTCATCCTTTAGCTAGTTGCATTCATTCGTATCATGTCTGTAGTCGTTATGATAACGATAGAACTTGGTAGTGTCTCTTCTCGAAATATCTTTTCGAATGGGAGCAGGTTTCTTATAAGGCACACTGGAACTCGTGGCCTGATACACCTCTCCCTGAGACTCAATAAGGGCAGTGTAGTTAGTGAACCGAGGTTCATAACGATTACCCTTGGCTCGTTTATTGTCAGAGGTGGAAGGTTCATTATGCGGCCGTTTCCCCCCATTCTTGACATTGCCATTGCCGTTCCCATTGCCTTTTCCGTTGCCGTTGGGCTTTGACCCATTGGCGGCTTTGGCGGGCTCGGCAGTCCCCTTATCCTTGCCTGGGGGCTTTCCTTCACTGGCTATGGCATCTTCGAGCTTGATGTATCGATCACCTCGATCTAAAAATTCCTGGGAAGTCCTGACCCCATGCTTTCTGAGGCTGTTCCAGAGAGGCGTGCGGCGCTTAACCCCTGTAATTATGGCCATCATCTTACCTTCATCTCCCACTATTTTCGCTCCAGCAGCTGCTCACATAAAACGCTAGATGTAATCTTTCAGTGGTTCTCCGTCTTGCTGGCGTATTTCGACCAGCTGATTTGCCTCAGTTGGGTGCACACGACCTGCATAGAATTGTCCGTAAAATTCCTTCACGAACATCTCCCAGGAAACTATACTTGCAGGAGGGAATTTAAAAAACCACTCATGTACAGCATCAGAAAGTGTTTCAGGGAAGATCCTGCACCGAGCGTCTTCAGACACTTTCTGAATGTCCATTTGTATCTCAAACTTGTTGACATGAGATACCGGATCACCATACCCGTCAAAGTTCGGAAGCGTAGGCATCTTAAACTTGCTAGGAGTTTCTGCCATAGCTATCCTCTAAACGAAAGGAGTGCCCTTTCTCCTAACGTGATCGATATAAGATGTTCTTCCCCCGACCAGCTGTTGCACTACCTGGTTGAGGGCATCTATCTGGGCCTGCACGGCGCCAGGAATCGCCGGGGCCTCTGGTGCTGGGGGAACGTACTCGTTGTGCCGTTCCCGACGATCGTTGAGTACGTCTCTTAAATCTTCATCTCTTCTTCGCTGCTCGCTAGCTCTGAGCCGGTTAAAGATGTTATTTTGTCTGGGCTGCCCCCCAGCGTCATGTCTTTCGGGTTGGTCATCCCTAGGTGGTAGGCTTCTGCCCCCACCTCTTTCTTCATTTCTCCGACTGGCGTTTCCTCTGCCTAAGTCGACCTCATTATAATCATGGCCATCTCTGAATCTTGATTGGATATGATGGGATCAACTGTTCCCTCGGTTGCCTTCCCGGGCTGGAACCTCCCGAGCGTTAGAGGGTGGCCTGCGTTGGTCGGTAGGTCCCCGTGCATTATCATGCCGTGGGGGGCCCCGGACCGCAGAGCCTGTCTCTGAGTTCCTTCTGTTGCCAGAAGGACGCTGTCCTCTGCTCGGAGGGTTTGGCTCTTCGCCCCTATGGCGTCTAGGACTGCGGGGCGGCTGCCCGGCCCTATACTGCCTTGGTTGCGGAGGATTGCCGCGACCAACCTGGGATGGAGGCTGCACCTTAGGATCCCTTAGCGGGGCATCGTCCTGAGGCATCGGTGGCTGCTCGGGCCTTTGGGGGCTCGAGGTCTAGATCGGCGGGCTAGGATTAGGACCCCTTTGGAGCGGCCCATTTG
This sequence comes from Humulus lupulus, assembly GCF_963169125.1. NCBI lineage: Eukaryota > Viridiplantae > Streptophyta > Magnoliopsida > Rosales > Cannabaceae > Humulus > Humulus lupulus. The sequence continues at coordinate 203,191,100 of NC_084793.1, forward strand.
TAGGTTGATCAGGCTGCGAATCAGGTGCAGCCTGATTCCTAGCCAGCTGTAGGGCTGCTTTGAGGGCTTCCATGGCCTCCCTCTGGCGACGGTCCATCTCCGCCTGCCTTTCACTCAGTTCCAGGCGCTGTCGCTCAATCTCTTGTTGCTGCCGTGCCATAATCTCGGCAGCACTTTCCTAGCTGGCCCTCAAATTGGCCAGTTCATCCTGCAATACCCCCAGGGTATTCCTCAGCGTCTCAGAATCCAGTTCTTCCTCATCAAATTCCAAATGTGGCTCATCTTCAGTCACGTTTGGAGGAGGAGGAGGAGGAGGTGGCTGAGATGGTGCAGCGCTAGCCGCCTGTCCAGTCTTCTTGGTAGTTTTCACCATTGATACTTCAACAATATTATATCAAGCACCAGAATGTTGACCCTGATTTTGGTCAACTGACACGGAGTCAAAATTGCTTGATGTGGACAGATGTGTCGAAATGAGAATAATGACAAAAACAATAAAACACACATGAATTTATAGTGGTTCGGCCTCAGAATCTGGTAATAACCTACGTCCACTTGAGTTGTTATTGATATAATATTTCAATGGAGTGATCAAAGAACTAGGGTTCAATGAGTTTCACCAACCTCTGAAGAACAAAACAATATATCAAATATGATAGCTCTAATACACTCGTAAAACTCTAATCTTAGGTAATTAGAAAGCCAAAAGTCCCTTCCTTGAGCTATCTTTCTCTATTTATAGGCTCAAGGAAGATTACATTAATTTGTTACAGATATTCTTTCCTAAATAATCGGATACTCAGGAAATCATGAGAGATAATTTCAGATATGATTATAACTGCATAAGATTTTCTCCAAATATATCGAGTATACGACCAAGCTGGTCGTATATAAAGATTGAGTGTTGTGTCGTAGACATCTTTCTGGTCGATGGTTGAACAAGACTTCTGCTAGATGTCAGCCACATGTACTAAATGTCTGCCATGTCTTCCATGCCTGTTTTTTGGATAACACCTGTTTTCTAATATTGAGTGGGTAAGTATTTTCTTTGAGTTTGTTTATGTTATATTAATTCTTTGGTAAATTTTTCAGTTTCAATCATTAAAAATCATAAAATTACAGAAATTGTATATAATAGAAAGTTATATATGAAACCTACATTCTTTAAATCTTTATGTTGACCCTCGATTTTGTCAACGACACAGAGTCACAAAGACGATAAGAATTAGAGAACTGAATGCAAGAATGTAAACGACACTAGGATTTTATAGTGGTTCTGTAATGACCTAACTATTCCTAAGACCTTGGACCATTAAAACTACTAGACATAGCTACTATTTTGGGAAAACATACATAAGGAATAACATAACTTTTTTAAAACCCCAAAATAAATATTGTGCAAAATACAAAGTAAAATATGAAATATAAAATACGGTATGGGTACCCATTGTTATAAAACATAAACTTTAATTGTTTGAAATACTAATTGCGGAATTACATCAAAACATAATTTAAAAGACTTAAAAATAACTTCATCCTCGATCGTCATGCAGTCCATTCCATCCATTCATCCTTAACACACAAGCCAAGCTGACATGAATCTTTCCGCCTTCCATAATCATTTTCCTGCATCAAGCTAAAAATAAAGGTATGAACCTAATGCCCAGCAAGGAAAATCTACTAACACATAAATCATAATTCATAAATATAAGACTTTATCATAAACATACACTATAAAATATATGACTATAAAAACATATATCATATAGGACTTCAATATTAATGGCCATTAACTCATTAACATGGCACGTGATAAACCATCTAGGTCCTCTGTCTACTAATCGAGGTAGGTTAGATCACATGGTAGTATATGATAACCCATCTAGGTCCTCTGTCTACTAATCGAGGTAGGGTAAACCATAACTCTAAACCATGAAAATGATAAAAATTCTTGGGGTTTGCTATCTAAGCAACTATAAGCCCCAAGTGACATAAAATAATATTGGGGTTTCCTACCTAAGCAACTATAAGCCCCAAATGACTACAAGACATATTTATATATATACATATCATAACATAAACATATAAACACATAAAATTTATCCTATTTTCCTTACCAAAAACTGAGATATGAAGACAAGAACGGGATTGGAACACTCCTAAAAACCAATAGTAAGAATGGTGAGTTTCTAAAGAAAAGAGATGAAAAGAAAACTAAACCATTCAAAGAAGAAACTTACCGAGAAGAACCTTAAGTTTTCAAGAAACTTGAACACCTAACCAAGAATCATAAACAAGAGTTAGGATCTGAAAAGAAAATAAAAGAAAACTAAAGAACCATAAAGAACTGAACTTAAGGATAAGAATACCTTGAATGATCTTATGAATTGATCTAAACCTCGATACCGAAATCTTACTATATCTCACTTCCCAAGTGTTTAGAAAAGCTTAGAATGATAAAGCTTTTAGCCCAAAACCCAAGTGTATCTCTCTATAGTAACACTAGCAACTTGGAGGCTCTGAAGACTGCTTGAAGAAAGAAGAAAATGGTTGAGCACTAGGTCCTATTTATAGAGTTCAAGGAGTGAAACTAACCCCTTTTAATTTGAATAAATAAATGATTATAAAATGAAAAATATTTGAATTTCCGTTTAACAGATGCCCAGAACTTAATCAAAACCGTTCAAAGGCAAGTCCAAGTGGTTAAGGATGTTTTTAACTTAAAATCCTCAAGATTCAAAGATATCTCCTACCCTGGGCGAGATATCGCCTAGACCATTTTCCCAAGCCCTGTTCGAATGTTCATGCAAAGTCAACGTGTTTTCCGTATCTCCCGTAGGCGATATATCGACCCCTAAAGCTGCGATATATCGGCATACGTTGATATATCAAACACGTATTTGCACTTTTTCAGCATATTTTCAATTGGGTAAACAACTTTGACGGAGTCATAATACGATCCTAACAGCTGCTGGAAGGTTTTAGAGCTTCTAGATCTTTCTTTTATTTAAACTATTCATTAAAATACTTAAATGCTTAATAAACATGATTATGACAAGTGTCAAGCTCTTATTAATTCTATCTAAACCTTAGGTTATAATGAATAATATTTCTATGACCAGCAATATTAATCAAGCATTATGTTATAATTAATATTTTTAAACTATAGGTTAAACTTATAAAATCCATAGCTGTTGCTATGAGTGTCCAACTAAGTCTCGGCTTGAACCAAAATCCACGGAATCTAACATACTACAAACTAACTACTACTACTATCTAGCTAGCTAAGTAAATATTCTGGGATAGTACAATTCTCCCCTACTTAAAAGAATTTCTTCCCCGAAATTTACTTACAAAAAAATTCTGGATACCATGCTAACATGTCTTCCTCCAACTCCCACGTTGCCTCCCGTTCAGAACTATTACTCCATAGGACCTTGACTATCGGAATACTCTTAGACCGTAATTCCTCCATTCCTCTATCTAGGATGCTAACTGGTCGTTCCTCGTAACTCAAGTCTTCTTGGAGTGCTATCATATTGTACTTGAGGACGCGAGATGGGTCTGACACATATCTACACAACATCGAGATGTGGAACACATTATGACTGTCTGCTAGAGTTGGCGGTAGGGCTAATCTATATGCAACTGTTCCCACCTTGTCCAATATGTCAAAAGGACCTATAAACCGGGGACTAAGTTTGCCTTTCTTCCCAAACCGTTTTACACCTTTCATAGGAGATATATTTAAGAAGACTTGATCTCCAACTTTGAATTCCACATCACGCCGCTTGGCATCCGCATAACTTTTCTGTCGGCTCTGAGCAGCGAGCATACGCTTTCTAATCAATGCTACTGCTTCCCGAGCTTCTCTAACAGCTTCGGGTCCAAGAAGTTGCCTTTCTCCTACCTCGTCCCAATGTAACGGTGATCGACACCTCCTTCCATAAAGTAACTCATAGGGTTCCATCCTGATCGTTGACTGGTAGCTATTGTTGTAGGAGAATTCTATTAGTGGCAAATACTTACTCCATGATCCTCCGAAATCAAGTACACAAGCGCGTAACATATCCTCTAAAATTTGTATGGTACACTCGGACTGACCATCGGTCTGAGGATGAAATGTCGTACTAAGACTTAACTTGGTACCCATGGCTTGCTTCAAGCTTCCCCAAAATCTTGATGTAAACACCGATCCTCTATCGGATACTATGATCTTAGGGATTCCATGTAGTCGTACTATTTCTTGGACATAAATGTATGCGTACTGATTCGCTGTGTACGTAGTCTTGACAGGCAAGAAGTGCGCTGACTTGGCTAGTCTATCTACTACTACCCAAGCTGAGTCGTGCTGCTTATGTGTTGGTGGTAGTCCTGTCACGAAATCCATGGCTATATCCTCCCACTTCCATTATGGAATACTAAGCGGTTGCTATAAGCATGCAGGCCGCTGATGTTCTGCTTTCACTTGTTGGCATACTAAGCATTTAGACACATATTCCGCTACATATTTCTTCATTCCTGGCCACCAATACAATGCCTTAAGGTCGTGAGTCATCTTGGTCGACCCTGGGTGAACTGAGTATGGGGTATTGTGCGCTTCTTCTAAAATATTCATCTTAATTCCATGATCATTCGGCACGCATACCCGGTCCTTATATCTCAAGAACCCCTGTCCTGATATAGAGAAATCTGTGGCCTTGCCTTCTATGTAAGATACCAATGCGTCATCATGCCCTTGTCTGATCCATATATCTTCTAATAGACTTGACTGGATGGACAAGTTGGCTAGTTTACCAATAACTACTTCTATTCTGACATTGATCAGCTCCTGTTGAAGCGGATTTTCTAATTCGGATATTTCTGCTAGATTACCATAACTCTTTCTGCTTAGCGCGTCAGAAACTACGTTTGCCTTTCCTGGGTGGTATAGGATTTCACAGTCATAATCCTTTACTAGTTCTAACCATCTGCGCTGCCTCATGTTGAGCTCCTTCTGCATGAAGAAATATTTTAAGCTTTTTTGGTCCATATAAATCTCACACCGTTCTCCATAAAGGTAGTGGGGCCAAATTTTCAATGCAAAGACCACCACTGCCAACTCCATATCGTGCGATGGATAGCGTTGCTCGTATTCCTTCAGCTGCCTTGAGGCGTAGGCTATCACTTTGTCGTTCTGCATCAGCACACAACCCAAACCTTGCTTCGACGCATCACAGTAGACTACAAACTTGTCGTTGGGTGTCGGTACACAAAGTACTGGTGCTGAGCATAGCTTATCCTTAAGCAACTGGAAGATCTCTTCACATCTATATATCCAGTTGAACTTTTGTTGTTTCTGGGTCAGGTTGGCAAGCAGAGTGGCTATCTTAGAAAAGCCTTCTACACACCTCGGATAATAACCTGGTAGCCCAAGAAAACTTCTAACCTCTGACGCATTCTTAGGTCTTGGCCAATCCTTCACAGCTTCTACTTTAGTTGGGTCTACAGCAACTCCATCCTTGGATACTATGTGGTCGAGGAGCGCTACTTGCGAAAGCCAAAATTTGCACTTCTTGAACTTGGCGTAAAGTTGATGCTCTTTCAGTCGCAACATGGTCATTCTTAAATGTTCCTCATGCTCGACTTCGTCCTTGGAGTACACCAAAATATCGTCGATGAACACTACGACGAATTTGTCTAAGTAATCCTTGAAGACTCGATTCATTAAATCCATAAATGCGACTGGAGCGTTGGTAAGACCAAAAGACATAACTAGAAACTCGTAATGTCCATATCAAGTTTTAAAAGCTATCTTGGGAATCTCCTTTTCCCATACCTTGAGCTGGTGATACCCGGACCGTAAATCAATCTTAGAAAACATGGTTTCTCCTCGGAGTTGATCAAACAAGTTGTCAATCTGGGGTAGCGGGTACTTATTCTTAATTGTCACCTTATTCAGCTCGCGGTAATCTATACACATCCGCATGCTTCCGTCCTTCTTCTTCACAAATAGAACTGCTGCTCCCCATGGCGAATGGCTCGGTCTAATGAAACCCAAGTCCAGAAGTTCTTGTAGCTACGTCTTTAACTCATTGAGTTCGGTAGGTGCCATCTGGTATGGTGCCATCGAGATAGGCTTGGTGCTCGATACTAGTTCGATTGTGAAGTCAATTTCCCGAGTCGGCAGCAACCCTGGTTAGTCGTTAGGAAATACTTCTGGGAATTCTTTTATGATGCGGACTTTTCCAACCTTTAGTTGTGTTTCCTTTACCACATCCGTGATGCTGGCTAAAAATGCCTAACATCCTATTTCTATCACCCTTTGAGCTTTGAGAGATGAAATAAGCGGTGTCCGTAGTCCTGAAACCTTTCCCATAAAACATAGTCTCTGACCGTCAGGAGTTTCGAACATCACTTGCTTGCGTCTTCAGTCGATGGTTGCGCCCTGCCTTGCTAGCCAATCCATGCCCAGTATCACGTCAAAGTCTTTGATCTCTAACTCTATTAGGTCTCCTTCTAGGTCTACGCCCTGAATTTTGATTGGTACATCTCGTACTATTCGTGATGATAGGACTACTTCGCCCGAAGGCAATTCTGTCACAAACCTAGTTCTAAATCTTTCACAAGGTTTGTCTAATTTCTCTATCAGTCCTAACGAGATATACGAGTGTGTTGCTCCCGAATCAAATAATATTGAACATATATTATTGAGGATAGGAATCTGACCTGTGGCCACTTTGTTACTAGCTTCAGCTTCTCCCTGGGTCAAGGCAAAGACTCTGGTAGGAACCATCTTGTTGTCGCTTTTCTTTTCTTGCTTGAGCTGTGGAAATTCTTTCTTCCGATGACCTTCCTAACCACAATTATAACATCCCTTGGTGTATGCATGACACTCCCCAGGATGTTTCTTTTGGCATTTAGAGCACTGCGGGTATTCTACATAACCCGACCTATTGCCCCCATTATTTGTCCGTGCTCTTTTATCATTGTCAGACTGCTTATTGTCAGGATGCCTTCTCTTCTGGCCATTATTGTTGCTATGTTGATAGATGCTGTGGTGGTTCTGACCAGTCTAAGGTTGACTCTACTGTTTAGGTTCAGGATTACTGGCCTCCTCTTTACTGACATTTTCCTGAAGCCTTTCTACTTCTAGAGCATCGACATAAGAAGTGGTTCCAGGAGTTGCTAGCTTGACTCCTAGCTCATTCTTTGGTCTAAGTCCTCTAACGAACTTGGTGACCCTCTAAAAGTCTGTTGGAACCAACTCTGGTGCAAACTTGGCAAGTTGGTCGAACTGAAGAGCATACTCAGCTACCGATAAGTTGCCCTGCTTCAAACTGGTGAACTCTTCTACCCTCGTAGCGATGACTGCCAAGTTGTAATACTTCTTGTGAAAGAGCTCCACAAATCTAGTCCATGTCATGGTGGCGATGTCGTTAGTCTGCTGTACTAAGTCCCACCATATTCTAGCATCCTTCTATAGAAGAGAAGAAACGTTGGATATGCGGTCCGCGTTGCCGAGATTCATGTGTACTAGGATCGGCTCTACCTGAGCCATTCTTCCGCTTCGAAGGGGTTCATTGTCCCTTCAAAGTTTGGAGTGTGTTGCTTACGAAACCGATCGTAGATTGGCTCCATGTACTGAGCAGGGTAGGGCACATAGTTCGCCATTGGCCATCGCCCATAAGGACCTACTTGTTGGGGTTCTTGAGCCATTTGGGCATATGGGAGTAGCTTGGATAGGAAGTTGGTGTGAGTACCTGGGAGTAGCTTGGATAGGAAGTTTGTTCAAATTACGAAAAGATAGCAAGGACACTTGATAGGCATCAAGAGGTATGTTTTCTATACTTTTCTTGCTTATGATTAATGTATGTATATTAATGGATCCGCATTTTTAAATGTAGTTTAAATATGTTACAAACTTTTTGTGGTACACTGGGCCAACCCACCACCATTCCGCTGCGTATTAAGAAACTCGTTCCTAACAATTGGTACCAGAGCGGTCATTAATCTCTGCATACATTAATTACTGTGTGGGCATACTATGCATTCTTATGTTATTGTAATGTATGTGAATGGATGGTTGTATGTATGTTTAAAGTTTATTCTTAAGGGTTGTTAATTATATGGTGTTTTGGGTTTAGGAATTGTTCTTAAATTTCTAGATGAAAAATGTATGTCATTTTGGGGCATAGGAATTTTTGTGTAATTTAAGTTTCTGCATTAAATTATTTGCAAAAATTCTATAAGGCCTGAGCCCCAGGTTCCAAGACCCAAAGCCCGCACCTCACCCAGCGAACCTCTGCGCCTGCTGCTGTCGCGCACACAGTGCGCCCCCAGCCCTGCGCTCGCCCCTGCGCTGCTGCCAGCAGCCTCGCGCACGCTAAGCCGCACCTGCCGCACCACCCCGCGCCTGCGCGCTCCCCTGTGTCGCTGCCAGCCCCGCGCGCGCCCTGCGCCTGCTGCCTCGCTCCCTTGTGCCAGCCACCAGCCAGCTGCTGCCGCACCTCCAGCAGCTGTCGTGCCCCGCCGAGCCACCACATGCAGCCACCCCTAGGGTTTCTAAACTCTAGGGCTTGCATCTAAAGTTATCCATTTAAATTATGGGCCTAATTAATTTTATCCCATAATTAAAAATTATTTTATTTTGAATTAATTGTGTGAGCCCAAATTCAAAACTGGGCCTAATAACTTATCGGGCATTAAAGCCCAAGTTAATTATTTTTAAAATTTGTTTAATTCAAAGTTATTTTTATTCAAAATTAAATGGATAAATGGCATAATGGATAAAGACTACTTGTGAAGACCCAAAGACGAAGATAGAGATCTCTTTAGGTTTTATTTAGTCTCTTACATTTTTGTGTATATTTTTGCAAGTGTTGTAATTTTTCTAGAAATACCCAAGACACCCGGCCCACATTTATTTAGTTAGTATTTATTAATTTAAATGTTTGAATGTGATTAAATTGTTTAATACTTTATCATGCATTTTTGACATGCCATACATATTACCCACTTAGTATTTAAAATTATGCATGCATCTCATATGAGTAGAAACATGCCTTAGGATTGTCCTATATGATTATATGATTTATGTGATGTAGCATATAATAATAAATCTAGTTTTAACTAATTCAAGAGCAGAAGTAGATTTTAAAAGTTGTTTAAGTTCTAGTATTTAATAAAATTGTTTTATTAAATAATAAATGATATACCTAGTAATTATGGCAAATTAAAATTGAATTAATTAGGGCATAGTTCTATAATTTTAATTTTGCTTAATTGGATTAGTAATTATTAGAATATCATTTGGTAAAAATAGATCACTTTATTTTTAGAAACCAATTAAAAAGCATAGGATGTTTTGAGAAAACACATATTTTAAAATAGTGAGTGGGAGAGGGAGTTATGACAATAAGTCACATGGTCTCCATTATTAGTAGGCACCAAGGTAACATGGAGAAGGCCTCGCGGCACCATTGCTTGTGTCCCCCTAAGGAAGGCTCCCGACCGTGTTATTCTCAAGGCAAACTTCTTTTTCAAGAATAGGATTTAATGATGTATTTCAAGTTTGACTGACCCTAAGGCACACTCTTGAGTTAAGCCATTGATCTAAAATAATGGGTTACACTCACAAGGTAAATTAGGATTTCGAGCGGACTAGTGTATTCTTGACCAAACAAGCGATTGTTTATAAGTCAAAAGAGAAATATTAATTTGAGTTTTCACTTATAAATTTAAGAACTTATCTTTAAATTAATTTAGAATTAGTCTGACTTACCCTAAGGCTAGTCCATTAATGTTCAAATTAATTAATCATGGAATTAGTAATTTTTATTTATGTGTTCTTTAATTTTTGCATTCATGCATTACGTTTACTATTCCGAATATATATTATATGCATAAATTCATTTTTTGTTTATTTATTTATTTTCAGCAATCATGTCTAGCTCAAATCTTGTATCTTCTTTACTTGCAAATGAAAAGTTGACTGGTGAAACTACATGAAATGGAAATCAAACTTGAACATTGTATTAATATGTGAGAATAAAAAATTTGTCTTGACTGATGAATGTCCTGAAGTCCCTCCCACTATTGCTGCCAAAACTGCAAGGGAAAAGTTTGATAATTGGATCTTATCAAACAACAAAGCAAATTTTTATATGCTTGCGAGTATGAGTGATGTGCTCAGAAAGAAGTTTGAGAACACTGAAAATGCTTATGAGATTTGGGTTACCCTTCAAGATATGTTTGGGCAGCAATCAAATCAGTACAAGCACGAGGCCATCAAATCCTACATGACCAAGAAAGTGAAGAAATGAGTTTATGTCAAAGAACATGTATTAGACTTGATCAATGTAATGCACGATGCCATTATCCATGGGGCAATCATTGATGAAAGGACTCAAGTGAGCATTATACTTAAATCATTTTCTCTAGCTTTTAAAGGTTTCACAACCAACTATGTCATGAACAAATTATCAACATAAAGAACGAGGAATACTACTACACCATCTTTGATTTGTTTATAGACACAAGGTTCGTCAACATCTTGTTCAAAACCAAACGTTTTAATTGTGTTATCAAATATAAGTTTCCAAAATCTAGAAGCTTGTTTGAGTCCATAGATGGACCTAAGAAGCTTGCAAACGTTTTTCTCTTGACCTTTTAATTTGAACCCTTCTGGTTGAGACATGTAAATGGTTTCGTCAAGGTAGCCATTCAAAATAGTTGTTTTGACATACATTTGCCAAATCTCATAATCCATGCACGCAGCAATGGACAAGAGTATACAAATGGATTTTAGCATGGCTACAGGAGAAAAGGTTTCTTCATAATCAACCCCTTCTTTCTGTGTGTAGCCTTTGGCTACAAGCCTTGCTTTGAAAGTCTCTACTTTCCCATCCGCTCCACTTTTCTTCTCGAATATCCACTTCCAACCAATGGGTTTTATATTCTCAGGTGGATCTTCAAGAACCCAGACAGAATTGGAATACATTGATTACATTTCTTTGTTCATGGCTTCTTGCCATTTGTCCTTGTCAGAATCATTCATTGCATCTTTAAATGTCAATGGATTATCTTTGTTTGTGTTAGACACAAGCATTTCAACTTTGTGTTCATAGCCTGTGGGTTGCTTACTAACCCTCCCACTACGACGAGGCTCTCTACTATTCTGACTAGAACTGGCAGTTTCCTCTTGTCATTTTTCATTGGTTGTTGCTGGTGACTTTGCAACTTCATTCGAGAGCATCTCCTCCAGTACAACCTTATTGCGAGGATTGTGGTTATTAACATATTCATGTTCAAGAAAAGTTGCATTTGTCGATACAAATATTTTATTTTCTTTTGGACTATAGAAAATTCCACCTCTAGTCTCTTTGGAATATCCCACAAACATGCACACTTTAGAGCGTGATTCCAACTTCCCGGTCTTTCCTTTAAGCACGGGTGTAGGACACCCCCAAGTTCAAAAATGGTGTAAACTAGATTTACAACCATTCCATAATTCCATGGGTGCCTTTTGGATAGAGTTAGATGGAACAACATTCAATATGTATAGAGCACATTGAATTGCATAGCCCTAGAATGACAGTGGTAATGATGAGAAACTCATCATTGATCTAACCATATCTAATAATGTTCTGTTCCGTCTTTCTAAAACACCATTTTGATGTGGCGTTCCAGGTGCTGTGATTTGGGATTGAATACCATGATCACACAAATGTTCCTCGAATTCAAAATACAAGTACTCTCCTCCTCGATCAGATCGAAGAACTTTTAGTGATTTACCTAATTGATTTTCAGCCTTTGCTTGAAATTCTTTGAACTTTCCAAAAGTTTCAGATTTTCTTTACATTAAGTATAGGTAACCATATCTTGAATAATCGTCAATGAATGTGACGAAGTATTCATAACCTCCTCTTGCTTGTACATTAAGTGGATCGCAAACATCCGTATATACCATTTGAAGTGGTTCTGTAGCTCTTAAACGTTTAGTAGAGAAAGGTCTCTTGGTCATCTTGCCTTCTAGACAGGATTCACAAATAGGGAGAGATCCAATAGATAGTTCTCTTAAAGGACCATCCTTTAGAAGCCTATTTATTCTATCCAGACCAATATGGCCCAATCTCAAGTGCCACAGTTATGTTTCACTATCGAAATCAGTCTTTTGTCGTTTAATAGATCTAGGATTAGTTGTTTTAAATAATTCAAAATTATAAGCAGATTTCTCTTTAGCTTGCAGTTTATAATGCCCATCAATAGATTTTTCAGAACATATCTCAAAACCATATCTTGAAATAACAATCGAATTATTATTAAAAGATATTTCAAAACCTTGTTCATGCAACATAGAAACAAAAATTAAGTTTCTAGAAAATAGAGGAATATAATAAACATTATCTAAAACAAGAAATTTATTCTTCTTAAATTCCAGACGGGTTGTTCCAATTGTTGTAGCAGAGACAATCTGACCACTACCTACCCTCATAGTCACCTCTCCATCAACAAGCTTTCTCATCGAACTAAGAATCTGTAGAGAAAAATAAACATGATTAGTGGCTCCCGAATCTACTATCCAAGATGAGGAATTGTCTTCCACTAAACAAGCTTCTAGCACAAGTAAATCAAATTTACCTTTCTTTTTCTTTTTCAGGTCAGTGAAATACTTTGGACAGTTTCTCTTCCAGTGACCATCTGCTCCACAATGAAAACAAGTCCCTTTTGGGGTGGAGCTTTTGGTGTTCTTGTTCTCTTTACCTTTGGATCACTTTTCAGGCTTCTTTGAATTCTTGTCTTTTTCTTTCTCCTTATCCTTTGCATTTCCATTTTTCCTCTTTTTGGTTTTAGCCTTTGAAGAGGATGGGTTAGAATCAGCAACGTTTTCTTATCCTTCTTTCTCAGAACCTTTGTTAAGAGATTCATAAGTTTGCAATTCATTCAACAACTTTGTCATGTTATATGATCATTTGTTCATGACATAGTTGGTTGTGAAACCTTTAAAAGCTAGAGAAAACGATTTAAGTATAATGCTTACTTGAGTCCTTTCATCAATGATTTCCCCATGGATAATGGCATCGTGCATTATATTGATCATGTCTAATACATGTTCTTTGACAAAAACTCCTTTCTTCATTTTCCTGGTCATGTAGGATATAGTGGCCTCATGCCTATACGGATCTGACTGCTGCCCAAACATATCTTGAAGGGTATCCCAGATCTCATAAGAATTTTCAATGTTCTCAAACTTCTTTCTGAGCACATCGCTCATACTCACAAGCATATAGCACTTTGCTTTGTTGTTTGATAAGATCCAATAATCAAACTTTTCCCTTGCAGTTTTGGCAGCAGTAGCGGGAGGGACTTCAGGACATTCCTCAGTCAAGATAAATTTGTGGTTCTCACATATTACTACAATGTTCAGGTTTGATTTCCATTTCATGTAGTTTTCACTAGTCAACTTTTCATTTGCAAGTAAAGAAGATACAGGATTTGAGCTAGACATGATTGCTGAAAATAAATAAATAAACAAAAAATGAATTTATGAATATAATATATTTTCGGAATAGTAAATGTGATGCATGAATGCAACAATTAAAGAACACATAAAAAATAATTACTAATTCCATGATTAATTAATTTGAACATTAATGGATCAGCCTTAGGGTAGGTCAGACTAATTCCAAATTAATTTTGAGATAAGTTCTCAAATTTATAAGTGAAAACTCAAATTAATATTTCTCTTTTGACTTATAAACAACCGCTTGTTTGGTCAAGAATACACTAGTCCGCTCGAAAGCCTAATTTAGCTTGTGAGTGTAACCCATTATTTTAGATCAATGACTTAACTCAAGAGTGTGTCTTAGGGTCAGTCAAACTTGAAATACATCATTAAATCATATTCTTGAAAAAGAAGTTTGCCTTGAGAATAACACGGTCTGAAGCCTTCCTTAGGGGGACACAAGCAATGGTGTCGCGAGGCCCTCTCTCCATGCTACCTCGGTGCCTACTAATAATGGAGACCATGGGACTTATTGTCATAACTCCCTTTCCCACTCACTATTTTAAAATATGTGTTTTCTAAAAACATCCTATGCTTTTTAATTGGTTTGTGAAAATAAAGTGATCTATTTTTACAAATGATATTCAAATAATTACTAATCCAATTTAGCAAAATTAAAATTATAGAACTATGCCCTAATTAATTCAATATTAATTTGCTATAATTACTAGGAATATCATTTATTATTTAATAAAACAATTTTATTAAATACTATAAATTAAATAACTTTTCAAATCTATTTTCTCTCTTGAACTAGTTAAAACTAAATTTATTATTATATGGTTCATCACATAAATCATATAGTCACATAGGACAATCCTAAGGCATGTTTCTACTCATATGAGATGCATGCATAATTTTAAACAATGTGTGGGTAATATGTATAGCATGTCAAAAATGCATGATAAAGTATTAAACAATTTAATCACATTCAAACATTTAAATAAATAAATGCAGGTTGGGTGTCTTGGGTATTTCTAGAAAAATTACAAAACTTGCAAAAATATACACAAAAATGTAAGAGACTAAATAAAACCTAAAGAGATCTCTATCTTCAACTTTGGGCATTCACAAGTAGTCTTTATCCATTAAGTCATTTATCCATTTAATTTTGAATTAAAATAACTTTTAATTTTCTTAAACAAAATCTAAGAATAATTAACTTGGGCTTTAATGCCTGATATGTTATTAGGCCCAGTTTTGAATTTGGGCTCAAACAATTAATTCAAAATAAAATAATTTTTAAATATGGGCTAAAATTAATTAGGCCCATAATTTAAATGGATAACTTTAGATGCAAGCCCTAGGGTTTAGAAACCCTAGGGGCAGCTGCATGTGGTGGCTCGGCGGGGCACAGCAACTGCTGGAGGTATGGTAGCAGCTGGCTAGTGGCTGGCGCAAGGGCGCGATGCAGCAGGGATAGGGCATGCACGAGGCTGGCAGCAGTGCAGGGGAGCGCGCAGGGCTGTTGCCGCAAGTGCGGGGTGGTGCGGCAGGTGTGGCTGGCCACGCGCAAGGCTGCTGGCAGCAACGCAGGGGCGCGCTGGGTAAGGTGCGGGCTTCAAGGAACGGAACCCAGGGCTCGGGCTTTACAAATTTTTTTCAAATAATTTAATGTAGAAACTTAAATTACAAAAAAATTCCTATGCCCCAAAATGGCTTATATCTTTCATCTAGAAATTTAAGAACAATTCCTAAACCCGAAACACCATATATTTAACGACCCTTAAGAATAAACTTTAAACATACATACAAACATCCATTCACATATATTACAATAACATAAGAATGCATATTATGCCCACACAGTCATTAATGTATGCATAGATCAATGACCGCTCCAGTACCAATTGTTAGGAACGAGTTTCCTAATACGCAACGGAATGGTGGTGGGTTGGCCTAGTGTACAACAAAATTTTGTAACATCTTTAAACTACCTTTAAATATGCGGATCCATTAATATACATACATTAATCATAAGCGAGAAAAGAATAGAAAACATACCTCTTGATGCCTGTCAAGTGTCCTTGCAATCTTTTCGTAATTTGAACGAACTTCCTATCCAAGCTGCTCCTTGGTACTCACACCACGATCTTCCACAACGTTCTCTACACATCAAGAAGTGTGTGGGCACTTAGAGAATAAAGGATGGTCAATTTCCGATTCTACTTGATGTACTCAACACATGAGATCAAGAGAATAAGGCCTGAAATCGATTCTCTATATTTTTCAGGGAGAGATGGAAAAGTATCATTGTTTTTCACAGAGCGAATTATTGAGTGTTTAGAGTATTCTTGATTATTTTCTGATAAGTCTTACTGAAAAAGAAAATATTCAAATTTAAAAAATAAATCTGTAACCAACTTACAATTTATCTTTTAATTATTTAATTATCTTATCAATGAAAATATCCAAAAACTAATTTTTTGAATTTTCCACTAATTAATTAATTAAATAAATAAAATAGAAAAATCTATCCCTGAAAATTATGCAGTACATGCCACACACAGTCCATGGATTGTGTGTGGTCGTGCACCACCCTATATTTTAAGGATATTTGATTTTTCTATTTTTATTTAATTATTTATTCAAACTACTTTGTCAGATAAAAATCTAACAACCTGATAACTAATTCAAAATTGAATTAAAATCTTTTTAGCTAATTATCAAATATAATTAATTATTTGAATAAATATCTATCTTTTAAATTCAAATCCAATTTGAACTTATCAGATTATTATCTCCCACTCAAATAAAGATATTTAATTAATTCTTCCAATTAATTAAAACCAATTTAAATTTTGAAATTAAATATTTAATTTATTATAATTTCAAAAATTATAATTAATTAATTATGTAATATAATTTTGAAAATTAATTTAATTATTTAACATAATTTCAAAAATTACACAATAATTAAATATTAATTGATTTTGTTAATTCCAACTAATTTGTAATTAATTAATTAATCACTATTATCACATAATTGCATATTTGGCCCGAAGAATAATTTTTTTCTTAAATATGTCTTTCAACCATTTTTCCCTTTATATCAACTCTTGTCTTGAATAGTGTTGATAAAGTCGCTGTGGGGACCTATATGGACCTATAATTCCAAGCTCCAATAAATTTGAGATTATTAATTAAACTCTTTAATTAAATAATCTTAATTTATTATTCTCATGATTACTCCACTATAAATATGAGACTGCACTCTTGTAATTATAAACATTTCATTTACCGAGTACTTTATAAAATAAAGCGTCCATTGATATAATCATTACATACAAATTAACCCTGTAATAATGGTTCATAATTAATCAGGAGTAAAATTATTGTTTTACCCTTTTAATTATATCTTGCTTCCTTAAGTACCATTGACTTTACCAGTGAAGTTTAATTCATAGCTAAATTATGAATTTGAGCTCAATAACCTTTCAGCCTCAAAAGTCAACCCTTAAGAGAACCATTATTCAATCTCTTACCAGAAGGTATAGATTCAATATCTGTGTACTATGTCCCCAACCATTTATATTAATGAGTTCCCAAAACAAAAGTTTCTAGCCTGATCATTCTGACAGACCCTAACAAGTGAATCAAAAAACTCATATAACATAAACAAGAGTTCATAGTAACTTCAGGGTTAAGATCTATTTGTATTTGATCATCAGTTGATATATTTAATTAATACTTCGAAACGTATTAATAAACATATATGGTCCAGTTCTATATATTCTCTAATATATAAACTACCTCCACTAAAGTTTCCTACTACACTAGTGATCTGGATCTAGATCACATGTATTCATAATACTAGTGAACTGTACTTGCAATAATTAATCTAAAGATTCCATAACTTTATTTTACTGCGAACTATTCAAGTTCATTTATCTCAAACACAATCCTCCCATACCCATACGAGGTTGAGATCACATATATGAACTTAGGAATTTTTCTAATATTTACTTAATATAATCATAGAATAATATAGTCCATAAAATATATGTATAACAAATTCAATTTATTTATTTATTTCTTTCTTAAAATAATGTCTACTACATATGCTTTCAGGGCACAATTCCCAACAAACGATAGCATAGAGGAGGTGGGATCTGGTAGAGGACTCCGTACCATGACCGACATAGCCAAGATGCGAAGTGAAGGTGTTAAGGTACCGCTCAAGTTCAACGAATATGGACAAGCGATCGATACAATGAGATCAAAATTAGGATCAATGATCAGATCAAATATAAAGAGGTATGCTTCAATCACACATGTCAGTTGGGATAAAGTCTCAGAATCAAACAAAGAAATTTTTTGGGATATCATTAAGGTATTTTCTCTATCACTATAATATATGTTGTTTGTATTTTTTATATAAACTAACGCTATGTATTATTTTCAATTGTAGGCTATGTTTGACATAGACTATAAATCAAAAAGAAAAATTATCTCAAGGGCGGCAAAACGATGGAGAGCATTCAAATCCTATCTGACTAAAGTATGCATCCACGATAAGCTAGATTCAAATCCGACCATCAAGATGTTAAAAATGTCAAGAGGTTACTCACAGTTGATCACTAAAACAGATTGGGATGAGTTCTGTGCTTCCCATATGACTGATGATTGGAAGAAAACAAGGAAAAATACATCAAGATCTTAAGAAAAAAAAACATGACCACCATATGTCACAAGGTGGGTATTTGTTGGTAGCAAAAAGGTTGCAACAACAAAATTTTGGACTCGAGGTGTCTAAAATCGATAGGTCACAGTTGTGGTTGGTGGGACATTCTAACAAAAAGGGTGAGTCGATTGGTACCGAGGAAACCAGCATAACTCGCAACATAGTAAGTGTACTACTTTTATATTATTAGATTACTTAGTTTTAATGAGAATAACTATATTTAAAAAAAAAATTGCAGGAGCACTATAGTCAGCTCATGAGTGATGGAAAATTTGAACCTGATGGGTCTAAGGATGTGCTTACTATGGCATTAGGCACCCTTGAGAGTAGAGGTCGAGTGAGGGGTATTGAGCTTGGTGTTATGCCTAGCCAATTCTGGAAAACTCCACGATCAAGTAAGAAGAAGGGAAAAGAGCTTGAGACTTCCTCAGTTGACGCTCGATTTGCAATGATGGAAAAAAAATACTGTCAACAAGAAGAAATAATGAAACAATAACAGAAAATGATCAAACGACAAGAGGAAATGATGCAGCATTTTATGGAACAGATTAAAGGACAACATAGTGGCTTTGGAGGATCTTCTCATGTGTCAGTGCCAAACTATGGATCACCCATAAATCAAGCGACACCATCTCATCAGGCATCACCGCAATCGTAGCATCAACCTCTAGCACCACCGCCCCCACAACCAGAGGAGGCACCTGTGTTTATCCCCACTTCTGACTCAAATCAGGTATAACTTCATCTTTTTAAAATCTAAATTCTTCAATTTGTATAACATATTTATACATAAAAATTTACAAATATGTGTAGGATATAATGATTGAATTCAAATTTGCATTAGGGTCTATCACCAACATCGTTGGTAGGGGATACATTCTGGTTACTAGTAGCACAGACATCCAAGTGATACAAGGTGATCCTCCAGCTCCCCTTGTCCCAGTTGCGACTGTCCGAATACCAATAGATCCCCAAGATCTAGAGAAAATCCCTGAAGCCTTTCGAGGGATCATTTACAAGATGACGAGCAATATGGTGGGGCATGCCTATAAGGCCAGCTCGAGGGACTTGAGGACTATTGAGGAGCGGAGCCCGGAGAATGTCATGGAGTCAGCCATGGGGATGAACCTTACTGTAAGCTATCCTTCCTTGGTGGCATCTTTTCTTTTTATCGCGTCTAGGGATATATCTGACTTACCTTGTTACTTTGCAGTCTGTCTTGGCTCAATATCGTAGTATAGCCCGTGCTAGGGCTAGAAATGATGAGCACCGGGCCAAATTAAACAATGTCAATACTGCCTTGACAGCCGCTCAAGAAGTCGAGCTGGTCGCCAAAATTACCTTGGCGGCTGCTCATAAAAATGAACACGAGGCCAAGGTTGCTCTTACCTCATCCCAAGAAAGTGAGCTGGCTGTGATGAGCGCCTTGACTACCTTCCAGGCTCAAAATGCACAACTTCATGCTGAGGTTGATGGAGCCAAAGCTAAACTTCTCGAGGCCGAGGCCGCAGTCAAAGAAGAGAGGGCGACCTCATTGTCGTCCATGGAGGATATGTTGTACCATTGCTGGGCTTTTAACCAGGATGGGAACTTTTCTTTCATGGCTTCCGAGCTGTGGGATCCGTACCTTGAAAAATTCAAGGTTCGAATTTTGCCAGAACCATCAGAAACGGGGAATGCTTCTGCGACAGGCGAGCAGGATGGCGAGGAGGTTACATCCTCAGAGCGACCGGGAGGAGCTTAGTGACACCCTTTTTCCTTTTGTTTTTTTTTTATTTGTTTGTAAACAATTGCCTTTGGGCTCAATTTGAGGTTTTTCTCCTTGGGATAATTTTATTTTCAATTTATATATCTAACTTTTTATCTATTTATCTTTCCTTTATTATCTCGCATGTTTATGACTCCTTAGACTTGTACATTCGAGATTTTAGGAATCGATTTTTAGATCGGGATAGATATTTTGAGCTCGGTTATATCCAAACTTTATTTATTGATTTATATCATACCTGTTAAGAATCAGGCCTTGAACCCGGTTATATCCGGGATTTTAAATAATTTAAACTTAGTTCGTATTAGGTTTATTGATAATCCGAGCTTTAAGACCCCAATTCATGGTCAATAGTAGCCATATATAATATTATTGAGATGGGAAAAGGTTCAAAAAAATTAGAGCTTGTTAGAGAGAAATATGAGTGAATTACGAGATCGCTTTGGAGCCCTAGCAGCTGCCTATGAAATGTGGCATGAAAGGTCAATTTTTTTGTTTTGTTGAATTAGGACCTGAATTCATGGTCAATAGTAGCCCTATATAATAGTATTGATATGGGAAAAGGTTCAAAAAAATTAGAGCTTGTTGGAGAGAAATATGAGTGAATTACGAGAAAGCCCTTGATTTTAAACAATTTTCCCAACTTTTCAAGTTTTGGGCATGGTTGTATCCAGGGTTTTAAATGATTAAAAATGAGTTCATGCTAGGTTTATTGACATCTCAAGCTCTTAAAAAGCCATCGAATACTCAATTTTCCAAGCTTCTAAGTTTTGAACCTGGTTGTATCTAGGGTTTTAAGTAATTTAAACTTAGTTCGTTCTAGGTTTATTGACATCTCAAGCTCTTAAAAATCCGTTGAATAATCAATTTTCCAAGCTTCTAAGATCAAACCTAGTTGTATCCAGGGTTTTAAGTAATTTCAACTTATCCAGCGGTCTTACTCTGACCCATCTTAGGTTATATGCCTCCCAAGTAACCGGAATGTAGAAAATTTCTTGGTTGCTTTTACAAACATTAAATACGCAAGTTGATACAACCTTAACAGGAAAAAATTATTTAAAAATCCATCTATTATTTAATCAAATGGCTTTTATACTTAAGCCTTACATGGATGATGGTACTACTGATAATACTTTTTTAGATGCATGGCCTTCCAGGTCCATGGGACTATCTCCCCATTCAGCCGACTATCTTGAAGGTTCCTTCACGCAGAATCTCCATGATCTGATACGGTCCCTCCCAGTTCGGGCCTAAGACACCGTCCTTGGGATCCTTATTCGCCAGAAAGACCCTTTGGAGAACCAGGTCGCCCAATCCAAAACTACACTTCTTAACTTTAGAATTAAAGTAACAAGTGATTTTTTGTAAATGATGGGCGAGTTGTAACTGCGAATCCTCTCGTTTCTCATCAATCAGGTCGAGAGATGCAATAATTATTCATCATTCCGTTCCTGGCTAAATGTCATATTACTGTGAGTGGTTACCATGGCTTCGACTGGAAGGACGACCTCGCTTCCAAAAGCTAAGGAGAAAGGAGTGTGTCCCGTGGAGGTTCTGTGAGAAGTTTAGTATGCCCAAAGTACTTGCGGGAGCTGTTCGGACCATACTCCTTTGGCCTCGTCTAATCTCTTCTTAAGGCTCGCCTTTAGGGCTTTGTTCACAACTTCGACCTGTCCATTGGCCTGTGGACACGCTACTGAGGAGAGGCTCTTAATAACGCCGTATTTTTTATAGAATTTAGTGAAGAGATCACTGTCGAACTGTGTCCCATTGTTTGACACAATCTTTTTAGGAAGCCCAAACCAACATACAATACTCATCACCACAAAGTCCAGGACTTTCTTTGATGTGATGGCTGCTAAAGGCTCGGCTTCTACACACTTCATGAAATAGTTGATTGCCACCACCCCGTAACGAACTCCTCCCTTGCCCATAGGTAGGGACCCTATTAGGTCGATTCCCCACACTGCATACAATACTCATCACCACAAAGTCCAGGACTTTCTTTGATGTGATGGCTGCTAAAGGCTCGGCTTCTACACACTTCATGAAATAGTTGATTGCCACCACCCCGTAACGAACTCCTCCCTTGCCCATAGGTAGGGACCCTATTAGGTCGATTCCCCACACTGCAAATGGCCACAGGGATGAGATCATCGTTAGCTCAACTGGAGCAGCTCGAGCAATTATGGTGAAGCGCTGGCATTTGTCGCATTTATGAGCATATGAGATGGAGTCTTTTGTTAAAGTGGGCCAAAAATAGCCCTGCCTCAATATTTTCAGTGTTAGGTTTTGCCCCCCAGCGTGATCTCCACAAAAGCCTTCATGCACTTCCTAAAAAATGGTTTTAGCCTCCTCGGGCAGAACACACTGTAGGAGAGGCAATGAATGACCACGTTGGTACAATGTCCCATCTACTATCACATACCTCGAAGCTTAATATAGTATTTTTCTTGCATCCTTTCTATCCTCGGGTAACCTTCCTGTTGTGAGGTATTCCATTACGGGGGTCATCCAGGTCGGTCTTGTGTCGATCATCTCGACCTCTACCATTTTTTCTGTCACGCTCGGACTATCCAAAAACTCTACTGGCACTACATTCAAGGTCTCAACTTCTTTGGTGGTGGCAAGCCTTGTCAAAGCGCCAACATTAGAATTTTGCTCGCGAGGTATCTGTTCAACAGTACTGTACTCAAATTCGGATAGCTCCCCCTTCACCTTAGCTAGGTAAGCCACCATCTTGGTGCCTCGAGCTTAATACTCTCCGAACACCTGATTAACCACGAGCTGAGAATCGCTATAACACTGGACGACCTTCGCTTTGAGCTCCTTCGCCACTCTCACTCCAGCTAGTAAGGCCTCATATTCGGCTTCATTGTTAGACACTTCGAATCTGAATCTTAGAGCTGTATGGAATCGATGCCCTTCTGAGGAGATTAATATGATCCCAGCTCCTGATCTGTTTTCATTCGATGATCCATCTATGAATATTTTCCACAACACTTGCACCGGTTCCTCAAAAGCTCCTCTTGAAATCCGGTGCATTCAGCCACAAAATCAGCAAGGGCCTGACTTTTGATTGAGGTCCATGGCACGTACAATATCTCGAACTGGCTGAGTTCAACTGGCCATTTTAAAAGATGTCTGCAACACCTGCCTTAAAGGTTGGTCGGTCATGACGTTGATTGAATGGGACTGGAAATATGGCTGAAGCTTCCTAGAAGAAAATATCAGATAGAATGCCATCTTTTCTATCAGTGGATACTGTGATTCAGCTCCGAGAAGTCTCTTGCTTATATAATACACCAGTTTTTTAGCACGGTCTTCTTCTCGAACTAACACGGCACTGACTGCATTTTCTGTCATGGCCAAATAAAGGAATAGAGGTTCTCCATACATAGGCTTAGACAATACTTGGGGCTCGACCAAGTGCGTTTTTAGGTTGAGGAATACCTGCTCGCACTCCTCAGTCCATTTAAACTTCTTGTTTCCTCTGAGCAAGTTGTAGAATGGCAAGCACTTGTCCGTGGATTTTGAAATAAAATGATTCAAAGCTGCCACCTTTCCAGTCAGGCTTTGAACTTCTTTACGCGACCTGGGCGAGGACATTTCTAACAATGAGCTGATTTTATCAAGATTCGCCTCAATCCCCCTCGCATAGACTATGAATCCTAGAAATTTTCCCGATGCCACTTCGAAAGTACACTTTTTGGGATTCAGCCTCATATCATACCTCCTTAAGATCTCAAAACATTCTTTCAGATCAGATACATGGTTATTGGCAGTCTTGGATTTGACAAGCATATCATCGACATACACTTCCATATTTCTCCCAATTTGATCAACAAACATTTTGTTGACTAATTGCTGATATGTAGCTCCGGCATTCTTCAGCCCGAAGGGCATGAATTTAACAGTATACGTTAGTTGGGGTCATGAAACTAGTATGCTATTGGTCCGCAGGATTCATCGTGATCTGGTTATATCCAAAATATGCATCCATGAAGGACATGAGCTTGTGACCTGCCGTGGCATCTTCCAACTGATCAATCCTTCGCAATGGAAAGCATCCCTTGGGGAAAGCTTTGTTCAGGTTGGAGAAATCAATGCAGGTCCTCCATTTCCCGTTTGGCTTTGGGATCAACACGGGATTGGCAACCCAGATCAGGTATTTTTCTTCACGAATAAACCTGCCCTTTAGCAGTCGAGCTACTTCTTCCTCAAGTGCTTCAACTCGGACTTTTCCCAAGCGTCTCTAATTTTGGGATTTGGCAGGCATGTTTTTATCCACATTTATAGTGTGCATGATCACACTCGGGCTTATTCCTGCCATGTCTTCATGTGACTGAAAACATCTAGATTCTCTTGTAAGAAATTAATCAACTATTTCTTCCTTTCATCATCAAGATATTTTCCAATCTAAACAACTCTTGAAGCATCTTTGGGATCTATGTTTACTTCTTTGAGCTCCTCAATAACTTGGAGCTCTGACCTATCCTCGCCCATTCGTAGGTCAATGTCATCACGTGGGGTGACGTCACTATCCTTTGTTTCTCGAGGTTCTTCCGTCCCACAAGCAACTTCCACTTCCTGGGACTCCTCACCTCCGTCACTTATGGCCATAGCTTACTGCCCAGGTTGTGATTTCCCCTTCATAGAAATGCTATAACATTCCCTGGCAGCAAGCTGATCGCCTCTGACGGTGCATATTCCCGCAGCTCAGGGGAACTTGATTGCTAGGTGGCGGATATAGGTTATGGCTTCAAATGCCATCAATGCAGGTCAGCCTAAAATTGCATTGTATGCAACTGGACAGTCAATTACCATGAACTCAAGTAACTTGGAGACAGTTCGTGAGCCTTCTCCCAATGTTACCACTAATTCGACGTCCCGATGGCTGCTGGCCCTTCACCAGAAAATCCGTACAGAGTCATCGAGGTTGCCTTCAATTATATTATAGACAACCCCATTTTTCCAAGGTGGACCTATAAAGTAGATTCACATAACTCTCGTTATCTACTAGTGTCCTCCGTACTCTCCGGTTGGTGAGCTGAACGGTTACGACCAAAGGATCGTTATGTGGAAACTGGACATGGCTAGCATCTTCTTCTATAAAAATGATTGGTTGTTTTTCCAATCGTTGTTGTTTTGATAAAAGTTGTCCCAGGATGAATTCCACTCCGTTATGTGATTTCAGTTCATTAATGTACCACTTCTGGGCACCTCTGCTCGTGCCTGCCAAATGAGGTCCTCCCGAGATGGTGGATATATCTCCCCTATCATTGGAGGAGGGTTGTCCTGATTCTCTTGAGCTCCTACTTCATTCATTGGAACTTCGGGGGATGATGGAGGGTTTTTTCCAGTGGGCTGACTATGGACCACTCGATTTCGGGCGTTTGGGCCAAAGGTCCCGCCCTGATGAGAGTCTCAATCTCATCCTTCAATTATCTACAGCCATCAGTGTCATGACCGATATCATTGTGAAATCGGGAAAACTTCAAAGGATCTCTCTTCGCTCTTTGGTTTTTCAATGGTTCTGGCTTCTTCCATGGAAGGCGAGTAGAATTGGCTAGGAAGATGTGCTCTCTAGTATCAGTGAGGTCGATATAGGTTGCGTAAATAGGCTTGAATTTCTTCCCGGACTTATTTTTCTTTGTTCCGCTCTAGTCGCCCTCACTATTTTCCTTCCTCTTGTTATTTCCCCCTTGGTTATTCTGAACAACGATTTGAGTCGTAGCTGCAACATCTGCTACTGCTCCAACGGGATGGACAGGGATCTGGATGGTTCATGCGACAGAAGCTCATGTCTCTTCCAAGTTAACCCATATTTGAGCTCGTGCCGAGAATTCGTCCACATTATTAACTCCTTTTCTATGTAATTCCTGCCACAAGTCGCCTCCAATAAGGATTCCCGTCCTCGTTGCCATGAGCTTAGAGCTGTCGTCGGCATCTCTAGGTCGTGCAACGACATTGGTAAACCTACTTAGATATGCCTTCAAAAATTCGCCAGGTTGCTACTTTACATTAGCTAATGAATCAGCCTTTACCCGAGCTGTCTGGGAAGCCCTGAATGCTCTCTTGAAATCAGCAGAAAAATTCTTCCACGAGCTAATTGAATGCCTCTTGTACTGTTTAAACCACTGCTTGGCTGGCCCAATCAGAGTTGAGGGGAATAAAATGCACCTTAGATCGAGTCCAACATTGTGGGCCATCATCATGGTGTTAAACATCCCGGGGTGATCTGATGGATCTCCATCTCCGTCAAACTTTGACAAGTATGGCATTCTCAAGCCCACCGAATATGTGGCCACCGCAATATTTGGAGCGAAAAGCTCGAGCTCATCCTCCGAATCGTCTTTATCTTTTCAAGATAAAAGCTTTTTCATTAGCTCGTCCATCTGAGCTAGCCTCTCTAGTGTTTGGTCCTTGGCCCCTAGGTTATCTGCGGGCTGTTCAACAACTCCCATCCTATCATACATGTTTGATGGGTTATTGTCCCTCCAAGCTCGAGCTTGGTTTTGTGGGGCATTCCCATTATCACGTACTATGGAAGGACCTCCCTCTCGATGAGTATAACTAACATCCTCATCTCGAGCTGAATTTCTTCTCTGTGAATTCAGATGATCACATAGATCAGGCTGTGAATCATATCGAGGGCTTTGTGCCGAACTTAGATGATTTTTTAGATCACCCTCGGACCTACCACTTTGACGACTTTCAATCCAATAACTTCCATTTGCAAAGCTTACAGCTCGCATTTAAGGCCGAGGATCTGGATTTTCGACACGTGCCCGTGGGACATAGGTATGGGCAGAAGGAGGAGGATTTCTCCTACTGTCTCCATAAGCAGGAATTTCCTGTGTAGGACAAGGTGTCGTCGGATATCTAATGGGTGACGGGGGATGCCTAACTGGCGAGGCAATCCTTGTCCCATCAGGGCGAACTACATTAGCCCGCCTTTGTTTTGTCCCATTATTCCTAGCTCTCTGTGCCTAACGATCCGATCGTGATGTAGGAGGGTTTGTTGGAACATTTTGTCTCTATGAGCCTATCCCAGCCTCTCCTTGTGTGTTGCCATGCGCATTCATAGGTGCTTGTGAAGGAGGCACCAAACTTGGGGTTGCGATTCTAACTAAACAACTGACATGTTGATGACCCCTATGAGGGCCACTAGGTTGAGCATTTTGGCGATCTCACGCTGTAGGCAAAGAACTTGGGGTGGCAGTTCTGACTGACCAACTTGGTTTGGATCGGTTATTCCTGTGGAACTTATGAGACCCACTTTGCCTCTTTTTGACATTAACGTCGGTTGCAAGAGGGGGTAACCGAGCCAAAACCTCCTCAATTTGTCTGTTTGCCTTAGCAAGATGGCTTCTTAACTGCATATATTTCCAACTCAATTGTAGTTAAGTAGTCTGGGTTTGGATTTGGTGGCAATGACGCCGAACTCCCAGTATTTTCGTGACCCGCCGGTTGCTTTCCCGGAAGTTGCTGGACTTCAGGGCCATGCTCGTTTGAAACAGCAGTATGATGGGCCTCCTGCCCACCAGGCTGTTCTATTTCATTGTCGTGCATTGAGCGAGTGAGCACCATGATGAGATTCGACTGGGATTTTGACGAAGCATTAATTTCCATCTCAATGAAAGCACCAAACTGTTGATGCGATTTTTCGCCAACAGTGTATTAAGAAATAATAAGGTATATTAGTGCTTAGTAATAAACCATAATAAAAAAAATGAAATGAATTTAGAAGAACACAAATCTTTTACGTGGTTCAGTGGTTAAAATCCACCTAGTCCACGAGTCTGTATTATTGTCGTTTCTCTCCATTTTGGCAGAGTTTCAGTACAGAATAATCGGTCTTTTTTCCTGTCCAATGTTCTCAGTATTTATAGAGAAATTCTATGGACAAGTTTAGGTAACCGCGTGAGTCAATCACGCATATACATATTTATTACATTTAATACATATATTTCTCATTTATATTGGGATATAATTTTATCATAAAGTAAATGGTCTCCTAATATCTGGGACATTAATTATGACACCCTGGTCATAAATAACTATATAACGACACCTGAATCTTTGGGGATCCGCGGGTACACAATATATTTGAGTGATCACGAGCTGGATATCTCTCCGAGCTCGTACTTCAACAACCATTTGAATATTATGAGCTCACAATTTACAACCTTCGTGTTTGTAGCTCGGGTTAAACCCAGGTCGCCTAATACCACGCGTACCCATGTGAAACTGGAATTGCTTACGTGGATAATAAGCAGATATCATTCCCTTGGTTATTTCTCCATATGTTTATTTGTCAGCTGTACCCGAACTGAGTGAATGACTCGAGCTAAAATTAGGGTACAACAGCTCTCAAATATAGGACCCGCGTCTCGCGAGTCGTAAAAAGTCCTCTTTGTAGTAGCGTATTATGATAATATCAGCTATTACCCAAAATGATTTTCTGAAAATTAATCGGAATTAATCACACAATATTATGATAATCTCAGCTTTGACCAAAGTGATTTGCTAAAAATCAATCATAATTAATCACACAATATTCTAATAATCTCATATTTGATCAAAGTGATATGCTGAATCATTACCATTTTAAGCATCAATTTCTCATTCACTCAATTTTTCCAACACTAATAACTCATATATGTCTCATGTTAAATAACATTATTTTAGTAAAAATAGTTTATTTTTATATATTTAAGAAATCTTATTATGAAGTGGTATGGTATGTTTTTTCCCTTAATATTAAATAAAATCTGATACATTACATTTCCATTTATATATATATATATATATTATATGTATATTGATGATTAGTATTGAAGCCTATTATTATAGTGTAGTGGGGATAAATCAAAAATAGTAATAAGAATATTTTTGAAAAAAATATTTTGATAAGGATAAAAAAAATACATGTAAAAATTTAAATGAAAAAAAAATCAAGTATGGACTACCGTTCCCATTTGCCCATGCCTCTCCGTATTATAACATGTCCGTTTATGGATTTATATCCCACTTCTAAACCCGTATGCCTCTTATCACGAAATGATGAGTTAGCTATAATTAATCAACAAGCTAATGTTAATAATAATAGTATAAAGACCTAGTTAGCCATTTTACTTCTATGTACTAGATTATTCCTTAATTTTTACCTCTCTAATCTCGCTATATAGATTATTTTTATCCTTCATGAGTGACATCTGATCTTTTAGTTAGTATAAATTAATCATTTAGGGTGAGTTTGATGTATCATATTGTATTGTATAGTATTATTTTGAGTTGTATTATATTAGGTTGCATTATATAACATATTTTTAAATATTACTATGTTTAGTATTAACTTTGTATTTACATATAAATATATAATATTTTAATAAAAATTAATACACAAAATATTATTTTATAAAAATATGCTTGTACGTCCTGAAAATCAGCACGTATCTTCTTAGGTAGCTCGGGTACAGCTAGCTAGCAAAAGGCTATAATCGATGTTCCACGTGTTCGCTTTTCATCCGGGGGAATTTAGCATGATTCCCTAGACGAATAGCTCGAGCTGATGAGTCATTTAGCAACTTACCACCTGGAACCATTTGGATAATATGGCATCAAAAGGCACGAGCTGACATTACGTTAAGCTCGTGGTACGCCAGAGGTCTGACGTACCCCAGGTGTAACGACCCAAATTCGCTAGTAAGGCTTAAGTGCCTTGATTAGCGTGCCAGGAGGGCACGATGGGAATTATGTGTGATTTTATGAGTTAAATGCATGGTTATGATTTAAAGCATGTTATTTGACTATTTATTTATCTGAGACGCATGTATATGTGTATTAGTATGCATGTAGGCCCTGATTGTGTTTGAAGGGCATAATTGTAATTTTAGCTCGCCGAGGGCATATTTGTGATAATCGTATTCCGTGATTTGTACCACGTGAGTGTGGTGTTATTTTGTGATGCACGTGTCGAGACGGTCCTAGAGAGCAATTTAACTTAAGAGTCACAACGGGATTTCTATACCCGGCTCGGGAGGAGCCTAGGGGTACCTCGGGAATTTTATGGTTAAGTTAAGATTTAGCGGGTAATGGTTATTGGAGATTTAGTAACCTGGGTAACCATTAGTTACTGCTGAGAGTAACAAGTTCTAGGTAGAAAATGGTAGAAATGAAATAGAAGTAAAAGGACTTAAGTGCCCTTGAGGTTTAGTTGGGAAAGGTTAGGCAAGGAGGGGTAAAATGGTCATTTGGCTGGGAAATTGATTTATGGCAGCTGGGTTATAGGGGGTACACGGTTTGGGGCTTGGCATTGATTGGTTTTGATAAAAACTAAAGAGAAGAAAAACCAAAGAGAAGGAAAGTTAGGGCAAGAAGAAGAAGAAGGAGCTGAAATTTGGAGACTTAAGAGATGAATCAAGGGAGCTTGGGATGGGATTCTCTACTTGAGGTAAGGAATTTATACACATTTAAGGCTTGATTATGTTATGGGTTAAGAGATTTGAGCATGGTTTAAGTTTGAACTTTGGGTTTTTAATTTTCTGAAATTGAAATCAAGGATGTGGATTTTGGGGATTTGATTGTGTGTTTGATTGCTTTGATGATGTTTATGGGTTGCTAGATGGGTCATATGAAGTTTGGATTTGATTTTGGGGTTTGGGTATTGGTTTGGTATGAATTGGGAAGGTTTTAGCTCGGAGAAAACGCAGGAGAAAACCCAGAATTATGGGTCTGCGAAGGCGTGCCGCGACACAGGTTTTTCGTGCCGCGGCGAGGGAACCTCTGACTGATGGGTGCCGCGGCACAAGGATAAATTCAGGGCATCATTTTTAGGCAATTTTAGGCCTTTGCTCCGGGGGTTCGGGGGATGTCTCCGGGGTGTTGTTTTAAGGTTTTAGAGGTCCCGAGAGTGCGGGATTGGTCCCGGGGAGTGGTTTTGGGTTGATTAGTATTGAGGGATGTTTCTTGTGTGTTGTGACTAGGTTGTTGGTGAGGCTCGTGCTTGAGGACCGTGCTCGCGGCTTTAGTGCATCAGGAGGCTCGGAATTCAGGTAAGAAAACTATAACACCCGTAGGATAGGGCGTGGGCCCATAGTATGATTGCGGGGCGTGGCCCTATATTGCATCACATGTTAGGGTGCAGACTTAAATGAATTAATATTTGATTGCATGTTGTTGTGTTATATTATATGTGTGATTATGATGAAATGAACGGCAAGGGCCGAGTACGGCGTAGGCCGGGGCGGCCGTGGGCCGAAAGTAACACCTAGCACATGGGATGCTATATTCAGGGTGGGACCCAAGGGATACATGAGTTATCCTCGCGGTGAGAACCGATACCCCAGGGCTTTGGTAAGGTCTCTGGGGCGGCATGGCCGTGTTTGCTTAGTCTAATGGTTGACTTGTTTATTTGAGGATTATCTGTTATGATAAACTGTATACATTGCATATGTTATGTTCTGCATGAGTTTTCTTGCTGGGCTTCGGCTCACGGGTGCTCTGTGTTGCAGGTAGGGCAATGACTGAGTCAACCAACCATGAGTACGGAGAGCGTGAAGCGACGCGTACATGTTTGGCCTGCCCGACTGCTTTGGTTGGGGGTTTATTTGAAAATGGCTGTAATAATCTATGATTTTTATGATTTATCAACTGTGAACTCATTTTAAAGATGTAAATAGTTTTCAAACCTTATTTTGGGATCCCAATGTTTAATATTAGGAGTTTTATTGAAACAACGCATTTTTCTAAGATTACAGCCTTAACTTTTAATTAGTCACACTTTCGTTTCAAAACCTCGGTTAGCGAGATCCTTGCACACTGTTTTGTCTTAAAACTCACTAAGTAACGGCTCTAAGGAAGTAGGGCGTTACACCAGGATCTTTATAAAGTTGACCACGCAATATAAACGTGCATAAAACAAACATCACACGTCTATTTTATTCCCGAATTCCCGGATACGCAATATAAACATGCGTGATCAGACATCACACACCTGATTTAAGCCATGCGGCCCATTATTGATTTTACCTATTGATTAGACCACACTTCAATATAAAATTTAGATATTAATCATTAATGTCACAGAGATGATGTGGAGGATCAAGAGATCACAGGATGACCCCAACACCTACCCAGAGATCATTCTCCTATAAATACCAAGACCCTGGGTAGTGCAAGGGGTTGGATTCTTTCTGTAATGCAAATACTCTGTAAAAATAGAAAGAGATATACATCAATAATATTGACTCGTGGACTAGGGGAATTTTAACCTCCGAACCACGTAAAAAAGAACGAGTATTCTTATTATATCATTCTAAGTACCTTAAAGAGTGATTATTCTCATTATGATTTAAGCACTAGTTCATTCAAGCTAATTTTTGTAATACACTGCTGGCGAAAAACCATGTTAACAATTTGGTGCTTTCATTGAGAGCTGCAAATTAGTGTCATTGAAAAAGATTCAAGAAAAAGTTCATCATGGTAGTCACTCGTTCAAGGCACGGTAACGAAACAGACCAGCATGGTGGGCAGGAGGCTCACCATACCACTGTTTCTGACGAACAAGGCTCGGAGATCCAGCAGCGATCGGGAAAACAACCGATGGGCCATGGTGACACCGGAAGTTCAGCACCTCTACCGCCGAATCCAAACTCGGATTACTCGACTACGGTAGAGATGGAGAACATGCAGTTGAGGAGCCATCTAGCCAAGGCCAATAAGCAAATCGAGGAAGTCTTGGCTCAGCTACCCCCTCTTGCAACCGACGTTAATGCGGAAAGAGGCAAGGCGGGACTCGTAAGTATCGCCGGGATAGTCGACCCAGGCCAAGTCGATCGGTTAGAACCTCAACTCCAAGTTCTACTCCCGTGTCGCCCAATCACTAGGAAACCCCGTTTGGTGGCTTTCCCAGGGATAACCAACGAGTCAGCCGGTCGGTCAGAACCTCGACTCCGAGTTCAATGCCACCGTTGAATGCTCATGGAAACCCATGCAGAAGGTCAAGGACAAACTCACAAAGATGGCGTGTCCCGACCAACTTCCCTGTAACGCGATCAAATCTCCATGCATAAGGAACCAGAAATGGTGGAGCAGATCAACCTCGGGCTAGTTTGATCAGACCTGATGGGACAAGAATTGCTTCACCAATCAGACACCCTCCATCGCCGATCAGGCATCCGTCCCCACCTCATTCTGCTCGAGATGTCCCTGCCTACAGAAATAGCAGGAGGAATCCTCCTCCTGCTGCCCCTGCTCATGCCCCACGAGCACGCGGGAACGCTCCAGATCCTCATCCTCGACCGCAAGCTCTGAGCTTCTTTAATGGAAGTTATTGGACAGAGGATCGTCAAAGTGGTAGAACTAGCACAGATTTGAGGAATCAGCTGAGCTCAGCTCAAAACCCTCGGGTTGATCCACATACTGATCTGTGAGATCACCTAAACTCACAAAGGACCAATCCGACTCGCGATGGAGTCAGCGGAACTCACCACGAGGGAATTCCTTTCGAGGTATATGAAAAAAGGAATGCCCCACCAAACCAAGCTCGAGCTTGGAGGTACAATAACTCATCAAATGCGTACGGTCAAATGAGAGATGTTGAACAGCCCCAGGGAACCAAGGACCCAACCCTCGAGAGGCTGGCCCAGATGGAGGAACTGATGAAAATACTCTTATCAGAAAAGGAAAGAGATGAGTACGATTCAAGGGACGAGCTCGAGCTCTTCGCCTCCAACATCGCAGCAACACCATACCCACCAGGTTTTAGGATGCCCCATTTGTCAAAGTTCGATGGAGATGGAGATCCGTCCAACCACTTGGGGATGTTCAATACCCTAATGATGGCCCATAACATCGAACCCGAATTAAGATGTGTAGTATTCCCTTCGACTCTGGTTGGACTAGCCAGGCAATGGTTCAAACAATACAAGAAGCACTCTATCAGCTCATGGAAGAGCTGCCGACTTCAAGAGGGCATTCTGAGCTTCTCAAGCAGCTCGAATAAAGGCAGACTCCTTGGAAAACGTAAAGCAGCAACCTGCAGAGCCTCTGAAATCTTACTTGAGTAGGTTTGCCAACATCGCTGCGCGAGCTAGAGATACAGATGAAAGCTCCATGCTTATGGCGATGAGAACATGAATCCTTGTCGGCAGCGACCTGTGGAAAGAGATCTAGAGTAAAGGCGTCAACACAGTGGATGAGTTCTTGAACAAGGCTCAGAGATGGATCAACTTGGAAGAGGCTCGAGCTTCGGTCACAGGAACCAGCCAAGTCCCTGCCCAGCCCGTTGGAGAGGTAACGGACGTGGCAACTACGGCTCAAACTGTTACCCAGAATAACCATGGGGGAGGAAGCAAGAGGAAGGGAAATGGCGAAGGCGGACAGAATGGTTCAAAGAAAAATAACCCTGTGGAGAAATTCAAGCTGATCTATGCGACTTACGCCGATCTCAAGGATACCAGGGAGCGTATCTTCTTTGCGAACTTTGCCCGCCTCTCATGGAAGAAGCCCGAGCCTCTAAAAAATCAAAGGGCGAACAGAGACCCGTCAAAATTTTGTTAATTCCACAATGAGATCGGTCACAACACCGATGATTGCAGGCATTTGAAATATGATATTAAGACGCTCATCAGGGCCAGGCCCCTAGCTCAGTATGCCCGGAATCGAGTCATCCCTAATCAGCCAACTGGGCAAAATGTTCAGTCAGCTCCGAAAGCCCCCGCAAATCAGATCGGGGCCCAAGTGAGTCAGGACACCCCTCCTCAGATAATAGGAGGGGAAATAACCACCATCTTTGGAGGCCCTCATCTGGCGGGCACGAGCAAAAATGCCCAGAAGAGATATGTTAATGAGTTGAGGTCTCATAATGGAGTAGAGTTCGTCCCGGAGCAGCGTTTGTCTAAACAACAATGATTGGAGAAACAACCGATCAGTTTTACTGAAGAAGATGCTAGTCATGTCCAATTCCCGCATAATGACCCTATAGTCGTAACTATCCAGCTCGCCAATCGGGGAGTTAGGCGGACCTTGGTTGACAACGGGAGCTTTGTGAACTTGCTATTTAGGTCCACATTGGAGAAAATGGGATTGTCTGTGGCCGAGCTAAAGGTAACCTCCATGATGTTGTACGGGTTTTCCGAAGAAGGTTCTACAGTTATCGGAACGATCGAGTTGGTGATAACCTTGGGCGAAGGACCACGAACTGTTTCTAAGCTGCTCGAGTTTGTAATCGTGGACTATTCGACTACATACAACGCAATCTTGGGTAGGCCCACACTGATGGCATTCGAAGCTATAACTTCCGTCCGCCACCTCGTGATCAAATTCCCTTCATCAATGGGAATATGTACTATCTGAGGTGATCAGCTCACTGCTAGGGAATGCTATAGCATTTCCATGAAGGGAAAATCACAACCCGGGCAGCAGACTATGGCCGTGCAAGATCAGGGAGAGGAATCCCAGGAAGTCTGAGACAATCCTGGGATGGAAGAACCTCAGAAGGTCAGTTGCAGGGAAATTAGCCCGAGTGAGGATATTGATCCCTGGATGGGTGAAGATAGATTCGAGCTCCAGGATATCGAAGACCTCGAAGAAGTAAACATTGATCCCAAAGAAGCTTCAAGGGTCGTTAAGCTCGGGAAAAATCTTGACGCCGACAGAAAGGCGGAACTGATTACTTTTTTACAAGAAAATCTAGACATTTTCGCTTGGTCCCATGAAGACATGATAGGAATCAGCCCGAGTGTCATCATGCATACGCTAAATTTGGACAAAAGCATGCCTGCGAAATCCCAGAAATAGAGGCGTCTAGGTACGACTCGAGCTGAGGCACTAGAGGAAGAAGTAGCTAGGCTTTTGAAGTGTGGCTTCATCCGCGAGGCTAAGTATCCAATCTTGGTCACCAATCCTGTCCTGGTCCCAAAACCAAATGGAAAATGGCGGACCTGCATCGATTTCTCTGATCTAAATAAAGCTTGTCCCAATGATTGCTTCCCCTTGCCAAGGATTGACCAGTTGGTGGACGCCACTGCAGGGCGCGAGCTCATGTCCTTCATGGATGCGTACTCTGAATATAATCAAATCGCCATGAACCCTGCAGACCAGGAACACACTAGCTTCATTACTCCAACCAATGTGTACTGCTATAAAGTCATGCTCTTCGGGCTGAAAAACACTGGGGTGACCTACCAGAGGTTGGTTAACAGAATGTTCGCAGATCAGATTGGAAAAAACATGGAAATGTATGTTGATGATATGCCAGTCAAGTCAAAGACTGCCAATAACCATGTCTCCGATCTGAATGAATGTTTTGGAATTCTAAGGAAGTATAATATGAGGCTAAACCCCCAGAAATGTACTTTCGGAGTGGCGTCAGGAAAATTCCTGGGATTCATAGTCAACACCAGGGGGATAGAGGTGAACCCAGACAAAATCATATCGCTACTAGAGATGCCCTCGCCCAGGTCGCATAAAGATGTCCAGAGTTTGATAGGAAGAGTGGCGGCCCTCAATCGGTTTATTTCTAAATCCTCCGATAAGTGTTTGCCATTCTACAACCTACTTCGGGGGAACAAAAAGTTCGAGTGGACTGAAGAGTGTGAGCAGGCTTTCATTGACCTAAAGATCCATTTGTCCGAGCCACCGGTGTTATCTAAGCCAAAGGTAGGAGAGCGCCTTTTCCTCTATTTAGCCGTGACCGAAAATGCAGCCAGTGCCGTGTTGGTCCGGGAGGAGGACCGAGTTCAAAAGCCAGTATATTATATAAGCAAGAGACTTCTCGGGGCAGAATCTCAATATCCTCTAATGGAAAAGCTGGCATTCTGCCTTATTACGACTTCCCGGAAACTTAGGCCATATTTCC
Source organism: Humulus lupulus (assembly GCF_963169125.1). Classification (NCBI taxonomy): domain Eukaryota; kingdom Viridiplantae; phylum Streptophyta; class Magnoliopsida; order Rosales; family Cannabaceae; genus Humulus; species Humulus lupulus. The sequence continues at coordinate 203,227,965 of NC_084793.1, forward strand.
AATCCCATTCAATCCACGTCATGACCGATCAACCTTTAAGGCAGGTGCTGCAGAAACCTGAGACATCGGGACGTTTGTTGAAATATGCGGTCGAGCTTAGCCAGTTCGAGATACTGTATGTACTCCGAACTACGATAAAAAGCCAAGCCTTGGCTGATTTCATGGTTGAATGCACTGGATTTCAGGAAGAGCCCTTGAGAGAACCATTGCGGGAATTATAGAGAATCTTCATAGACGGGTCATCTAATGAAAACGGGTCTGGAGCTGGGATCATCCTAATATCCCTGGAAGGGCACCGTTTCCACTCCGCGCTGCAGTTCGGGTTCGTGTCATCCAACAATGAATCCGAATATGAAGCCCTTTTGGTCGGGCTTAGAGTGGCGAAGGAATTGAAGGCCAAGGCCGTCCACTGCTCCAGCGATTCCCAGCTTGTGGTAAACCAAGTATCCGAGGAATATCAAGCTCGAGGGACCCAAATGGAAGCTTACCTGGTCAAGACGGAGCTATCTGATTTTGAGTATAGCTTAGTCGAGTAGATTCTTCTCGAGCAGAACGCCAATGCTGACGCCCTGGCTAGACTTGCTACCTCTAGAGAGCCGAGACTCTGAGCATAGTACCAGTGGAATTCTTAGAAAGTCCGAGCGTGGCAGAAAGCTCGGTGGAGGTCAAGATGATCAATATCAGACCGACCTGGATGACTCCCATAATAGAGTATCTTACGATAGGAAAATTGCTTAATGAGTATAAAGATGCGAGGAGAGTACTCTATCAAGCTCCAAGGTACACAATCATAGACGAGATGTTGTACCGACGTGGCCACCCCTTGCCTCTACTACAGTGTGTTCTGCCAGAGGAAGCCGAAACTATTTTGCAGGAGGTGCATGAAGGTTTCTGTGGGGATCACACTGGGGGGCAAAGCCTGGCCTTGAAAATATTACAGCAGGGGTATTTTTGGCCCACGCTATCGAAGGACTCCATCTCCTATGTCAAAAAGTGTGATAAGTGCCAGCATTTTGCCACCATTTCCCAAGCTCCTCCAGTCGAGCTAAAAATGATATCATCCCCCTGGCGATTCGCAGTATGGGGAATCGATTTAATTGGAGCCCTGCCCACGGGGAAGGGAGGAGTTAGCTATGCAGTAGTGGCTATCGATTATTTTACAAAATGGGCGGAGGTGGAGCCCTTGGCTACAATCACCGCAAAGAAGGTCCTCAACTTTGTGGTCAAGAATATTGTTTGCCGATTCAGACTGCCAAGAAAGATTGTGTTAGACAATGGGACGCAGTTTGATAGCGAGCTCTTCACTGCGTTTTGTGAAAGGCAAAGCGTAATCAAAAGCTTCTCCTCGGTGGCCTACCCGTTAGCCAACAGACAGGTCGAGGCTGTAAACAAAACCCTCAAAGTGAGCCTTCAAAAGAGGTTGGATGAGGCTAAGGGAGTATGGCCCGACCAGCTCCCCCAGGTGATGTGGGCTTACTGAACCTCCCACCGAACTTCCACGGGGAATACCCCTTTCTCCTTAACTTTTGAAAGTGAGGTTTTCCTCCCTGTCAAAGCAAAGGTAGCCACACATAGGCTCCAAACCTTTAGCCCAGAGTGGAACGACGAACTACTTAGCGCATCCCTCGACCTAATTGATGAGAAACGGGAAAATTCACAGCTACGGCTCGCGCATTATCAGCAAAAAATCACGTGTGAGTTTAATTCAAAGGTCAAAAAGCGTGTCTTTGGTTTAGGAGACCTGGTACTCCGAAGGGTATTCTTAGCAGGCAAAAACCCCAAAGACGGTGCCTTAGGCCCGAGCTGGGAAGGGCCCTATCAAATAGTCGAAACCGTACAGGAAGGTACTTTTAAATTGGCCCGACTTAGTGGAGAAACGGTACCACGGACCTGGAATGCTATACATTTGAAAAAGTATTATCAGTGATTTCTCCTTTCCATTTCCTCTTTGGAAGATTTCAAGGCAATCGATTTCTCCTTCACAATAATTGGAATTTCTTGTTGGCGGATCTTTCGGTTAAGTTCAAAAGTTCGAAGAGATCCCATCAATTCCTCAACTTTCAAGGTGTTAAGGTTCTTTACCTCCTCAATGGCTATGATATTGGATTGAAACCTGTCAGGAAGAGATCTAACCATTTTTCTAACCAAAACAGAGTCAGACAACTTTTCTCCTAAAGAAAAATATTCATTAGCAATGTCGGACAATTCTTCGTAAAACTTAGTGAGGGTTTCTTTTTCAAACATGCGAAGGTTTTCAAATCTTGTGGTCAACATTACAAGCCTAGATCGCTTAACATCAGCGGTTCCTTCAAATTGAGTTTGAAGGATTTCCCAAGCATCTTTGGCAAACTCACAAGATGAAATCAATTTTATATAACTCTCACCAACACCATTAAAAATTGCATGTAAAGCTTTATTGTTCTAAATTTACCATTTATCTTCTTCATTAGACCATTTAAGTTCAGATTTTACCTGTGTCTTACCAGCTTTCGAATCTGTCTCAACAGGTGGTGCCCAACTGATCAATATTGATCTCCGAGTCCTTTCATCAAGGGATTTGATAAAAGCTTTCATCCTTACTTTCCAGTATGGATAGTTTGTATCATTCAGTAATGGAGGGCGAGTGATAGATCCACCTTCTACAAAGAAAGACATTTCACAAGAAACAAAACAAATGGAAAACCACAAAATCTCACTAAGAGTTTAGTGACATGCTGTGACACTAATTGAAATTTTATTTTTAGTAATTACCAAATTAATTAAACCATGTGAATTAATTAAGGTGCAGAATGGTAATTAAATGTTGAAACAAATTTCAGATCTATCGGGAAACATAAATAAAAAGATAGTGCAAAAACAATAAAGAACACAACGAATTTTTACAAGGTTCATAAATCCTTTTGAATAGCCTACTCCTTGGGGCCACACCCAGAGAACAAAACCAATTAATAAAGAATCACAAGTACAAAATATTGACTTAAACAAAACAAGACTCCCTCTAGAGATTTGCCGCAACTTTGTTGTACTTCTCTTCACTAATCTGATTCACATTGAAACACTCAACCACTTGAACTCCCTTCAATGGGCAGCGAGTCTCGAAGACTATAATTTTTTTTTTCAAATTACATCATGTATTCACTCATGCAATTGGTTTAAACTCACCACAAAACTAAACACTCATTTTACTATAAGATCACGTGAATATTATGATCTGGAATACAAACAAGGAACTCTCACAAATATTACAATTCACTTACAAACTATGCACCAAAGAGTTCACATTTTCTCAAGGTCTTAGAAACCTATTTATAGAGTCCATTTCGTACTCAGAAATGTTGAGAAAGAATCCCCTAATAAAATCAAGAATATTTGAAGATATTCTTGATTAATGAAGATTTGTCATTTTTAGGTGATTCTGATCTGACAGATACGAATTTGGTGGGGACAGCTAATACATATGTCAGATCGAATTTCTCAAGATAGAAATAACAATTAATTACTTCAAAGATTTAGTTTCCTGAAGTTTATTACATTGAGTAGCACGAAATATAAAAGACAAATATTCCAGAAATGATTTTGAGTAAGCACAGAATATTTTTCTTTACATTACCAAGATATAAATTCCCTTTATAAACATATTGTGATAAAAACAAGCTAAATAATGAATTATATAAAAACCTTACAAAATAATTCAAGACATTAATTTTGAAAATCACAATAATAGGAATTTAAATTTATCTTTTAAATAAAAAGATATTTCTATAAAATTTGTTAATTTTAGATTTTACAACTCTAATAGAGAAGATGTAAGATCCAATGAGACTAGCAATATAGTCCCAATATACTAACTAGTATCAAATAAAAATATAGTGCACAATTGCCATTGAGAGTCGTAACAAACACCAACTAGTATCAAATCAAAATAAAGAGCATTAGGCAAACTAGAAGCAATTACTATATGTTCCACATCTATGGCTGCTAAATCACTATGAATAGTGGCATGGCCCATCCTCAGACATGCAAAAGGTAATTTAATACATATCCAACTCTCAAACGACCAAGAAAATTCTAGATGCTCCACAAAGAGACCAACGAGCTTGTCTTTAAACTTTTGTAAATGCGCAATCCTCCTTCGCATACCATGTTGGTAAAAATTGATGTTTAAAATGGTAATAGTTCAGTAAATCACTTTAATTAAATATGAGATTATCAAAATATTGTGTGATTTATTCTGATTGATTTTAGCAAATCACTTTGGTCAAAATTGAGATATCAGAATATTGTGTGATTAATTCTGATTAATTGTCAAACAATCACTTTGGGTAACAACTGATATTACTAGAATAAGTGTGATTAATTCTGATTGATTTTTAGAAATTAAGATTCCAGATTTGTTGGATATTTGGGCATTAATGCACTTGATTCATACACATTTTCAACTCTCCATGAAGCCTATAAAAGGTGGCTTCTCCTCTCATTCTAGGACACACAGATATAGAGTAGCACACACAATAATCTCAACCTCTTTCTCACTTCTGTCTCTGAAGTATTTTCTAGTGATAGAGGGAATGTTTCAAGTTGGATGAAGCAGACACATTGTTGTTTTCATCCTGCTTGATAGCTATTGTATCTTGGGACATGGTTACTCACGAATCCTCTAGCACCGTTTAGGTAGAGGGGGAAAATCTCCTTTAAGGAAAACATATTTTGTGTGCCTCGGCTTTGGTTTATTCTTTGTATTGTATTTTTGTATTTTTATTCTTTAATTAAATATATTAATATATATGTTTCGTTCTTCTTCACTATATTATTTCTGACAATCTTAAAGCAGAATTCGACTCCTTCGGAGAAGACGAACACGTTGAAGGGCGAAAACCAGTTTGAGTTTTCTTTGTTTTATATTTAATTGGTGTCTGTACTTTATACTTATATATGCATTGATCCAATTCTTTTAATTTTTCGGTACCTATTTTTTTCTTCATACTCTATTCAATATATAAATCTATAAATATATATATGCATGAAAATTATATAGATTCATATATATGGCATTTTTCATAAAATTTTCTTTGTATGTTTCATTTATCTTATCTGTCTCAAATTAAATTTTACGTTCTATATATATGTTTCATTTATAATTGGCTCAGATTAAATTTTATGTTCTATATGTATGTTTCATATATAATTGTATCATAATTAAGAGATACTCATTTATAATTATTTCTATATCTATTAATTTCCTTCTGTTTCATATCCATGTATTGAAATTATTTAGAAAGAAAAAAAATTGCTTAATATATTTCAATTGGTGGAATTTCATATTTCGTCTAGTATATGTATGATTTTTCTTATATTGTCTTATATATGTATATATATATGGGGCACCCTTAATGGTTACTACCCATGAATAGTTACTTAATATTAACCATTGGATTAAGATCAATGATTCATATTTATAATTGTTAATTAATATTTCTAAAAATAAATTTTGACTTTTTCAAACTTTTGGAAAGGCTACTTGAAGATATAACGGTCACATATTTATTTAATAAAGAATAAAAAAAATCTTATTTAATATTCGTTCTCCATCCCTTCTTCATTCTTGATTCATTCCTTTTATTCATTCCATGAGAAAAAAAATCATTTTAGAATTAATGGGAATAATTAATGTGGTCATTATCTTTCTAATTAATGTTTATTACCTAATTAATCTAAAAAATTCGAAATTATTTATTTTATTTATTTATTTTCATCATCATTATAATCATTCCTCATCAAAAACTTGTTTAGTGATTTATGGTAACCATTCATGGGTAATAACCAATGAGAAATCTTCATATATATACTAACATTATTTATGCATAAATATATATGTACATATATATAGGACAATTCTTCTATAGGGGCTTCACTTTAAGCCCTATCGGTAGGGCTTTCAGTGTTTCTCGACCCGTGAACAGTTTTCGGCGCGATTTTTTTTTATGACCGTGTATATTGTAGCTATTTAGAGCATCTTGCAAATTTTTAGAAAATTCCGAATAGTTTACAGTACCGAAAACTAGGTTCAAACATGTTGTTTTCCACGCGCATAAAAAAAATTAGTCACGCGTGCAACAACATGTTTGAACCTAGGTTTCGGTATTGTAAACTATTCGGAATTTTCTAAAAATTTGTAAAATGCTCTAAATAGCTACAATATACACGGTCATTAAAAAAAATCGCGCTGAAACTGTTCACGGGTTGTAAACACTGAGAGTCCTACCGGTAGGACTTAAAGTGAAGCCCCTATAGGAGAATTCCCCAATATATATATATATATAGGACAATTCTTCTATAGGGGCTTCACTTTAAGCCCTACCGGTAGGGCTATCAGTGTTTCTCGACTCGTGAACAGTTTTCGACGCAACTTATTTTTATGACCGTGTATATTATAGTTATTTAGAGCATCCTGCAAATTTTCAGAAAATTTCGAATAGTTTACAATACCGAAAACTAGGTTCAAACATGTTGTTTTCCACGCACATAAAAAAAATTAGTCATGCGTGCAACAACATGTTTGAACCTAGTTTTCGGTACTGTAAACTATTCGGAATTTTCTGAAAATTTGCAGGATGCTCTAAATAGCTACAATATACACGGTCACAAAAAAAATCGCGCCGAAAACTATTCACGGGTTGTAAACACTGAGAGCCCTACCGGTACGGCTTAAAGTGAAGCCCCTATAGGAGAATTCCCCTATATATATATAAAAAAAGTGTCTTACGTTTTTTTTTTTCTAATATGTTTCCTTTTAAAAGTGAGTTTTGCATATTTAAATTATTTATAAAGTTAAAATTACTTTTAAATATATATATACATAGAAAATTATACATGTATTTAAATGTCTCATTATTAATCTTTTCTTCACTGCCTATCGCATGTGTATACTCACTATTCAAGTGTGATGTAATTGCTAGTTTTTAATTTTTGATCTTAAAACGTAATTGTTAAAAGTGCATTTTTTTTTATTTCACCGTTCAGATATGGCTGAAAACATAGATGTTATTCATATTGAAAGCACTGGTAGATCTCCCCAAACTCCGGCTTCGACTACAAAGAACTAGTCCTCAAGGGACCAGCCTATGCAAGTTTCGGTTCCAACGGTTCTTGTGAGCCATAATGAGAAACCGAAAAAATTCACTGGTGTGAATTTTAAGACCTGGCAGCAAAAAAATGCTATTCTACTTAACAACATTGAGTCTTGCGAGATTCTTGAAAGATGATCCTCCCACTGTTGGAGAGGACGAAGTAGATGTGCAAACTCAACATACAATTGAGGCATGGAAGCATGCTAAATTCCTTTGTAGGAATATATTCTGAATGGCTTGTCTGATTCGTTGTATAATGTGTATAGTGTGAAGAAAATGACTAAAGAATTGTGGGAATATTTGGACCACACGTACAAAGCCAAAGATGCTGGAGCTAAGAAATTCTTGGTTGGCCAATTCTTGAACTTCAAGATAGTGGATTCCAAAAATGTGATAAGCCAAGTGCAAGAACTTCAGCTGATTATCCATGGAATACATGCTGAAGGGATGGTTTTGAGTGAATCTTTCCAAGTAGATCCTATTATAGAGAAGCTACCCCCTTCATGGCTAGACTTAAAAAATTATCTGAAGCATAAGCGAAAGGAAAGAAAAATGGGTGTTGAAGATCTCATTCGTAGACTTCGCATTGAAGAGGATAACAAAAGTGCTGAGAAGCGATCCTCAAATCCCAATGTTGCCAAGGCTAATATGGTTGAGCATGACAAAGGCTCCAAGGGGAAGAAGCCTAAGTCCAAGCCAGGGTCCAAACTAGGACCACAAGGTGGAGTTTCAAAAAAGCCAAAATTCCAAGGGAAGTGCTTTAACTGCAACTGTTTAATGCCCAAACGTGACTTCCACTTAGTGGTAGTCGTAGTATAGATTGGGCGATCGATTCCAAAAGGAGGCAAAGAAATAAAGTTAATCAATAAATAAAGTTTAAGAGATAAATAATATGAGTAAAATAGAACAAGTGATATTTTTGTTGTTTTTGAGATGTATAGATTAGAAATAAAGATAGAATAAAGTGTGATGTAACAATATGTAACAAGTAGGAAGGATCAAGAGTCACCAATATGCATACTTATTTATTTGGATCTTTGATTGACAAAAGTTACACAAATGAGAAGTTCACATCCCAAATATTCATTTGGAAGATTTAACATTGAAGCACAAATATGTTGTACACAAATGTATTCAAGTGATTATTATTCTTTACCATGGAAAGATGAGATAAATCTTATGAGAAATCTAAAAATGACATTATACCATTGGCAATAATGCAATAAAAGATTGGACATAAAACCTAACACAAATATTACTTTTACTATTTATAAAATACATAGAAAGAGCATGACTAATTCTATATAGATTTTAGCAAAAGTAAATATATATGAATGAGATGAAGAAAATGATAAAGATATTATCTATATTATTTTCACTAATTTGATAATGCATAGAAAGTGCTTGACAAAATCTATATACTATTAGTAAACATAAATATAGATAACAAGATGAAGAAATAGAGATGAAAGAAAATAATTCGCTCAAATATATAAACTTTAAGCACACGGTGAATCAAAAATACCAAACAAAGTCATAGTGCATATAAGATCATCCTAACATTCCGAAGAAGGTTAGCCTATTATGCTAGACATTCCCATGAAATTCCAGAGAGAAAATATGAGAAATGAGACTAAAATTTGGTAGAGTTTTGCCACCTAAGAATTACATAGAAAATGTGAAATGAGAGTCCCTATTTATAGAGGGAGAAAATGACTAAAAAGAAATTAAACAACAAAATGTGGTTTACAAAATAAATCTGAAATATTAATAATAAAATATGATTTTGAAAAATCAAATCTTATTATAAATATTAACCCAGTTATTTTGGTGTATGGTCAATATGCCATTTTTCTAAAGCACCAAAAAAAGATGAGCTTTAAAGCTCAAAATGGCAATTTTGCAAGGCCCAATACCCACAAAATATGGGTTGAATGTGGCTGGTTGCAGAAGTGGATTTTGACCCATTCCCAGCCAATAGGGAAGTGCCACGTAGGCATTTGCTAAAGGGAACGGAGGAGGCCTTCGGTTTTGGGCTGCTAGATTGCTTGGGGGAGTTGGGCCTGTTGGAGGGAAGCTAGGCCTGCTGGATGTGAGAGGCTGAATGTTGAAGGAAGCAAGCTTCGGTGTGCTTCATTGGATGCATGGATGAATGGTGAGAAGGGCTACTGGAGACCAGGCTAGGCGACGTGGCGGCCTCGGGAGGTGACACCTGGCGGCTGGGCAAGGTGAAAAGAGGAAGCTGGGCCTTCGGTTTGGGCCTTCGGGCCTGGGCAACAATTCTTTTAAAAATGTCATTTTCTTCATCTTTCTTTTTTACTTTTAATTGTTTTATTTTCTCTTCATTTCAAAGTGTCTAAATTCAATTTTAATTCCTACAAAATAACAATAAATTAAATCACAATCAAATATTTTCATTTATAAAAAAATTCATATTAATTCCATGAAAATATTAATTAAAACTTAATTTATTTTGACCATTAAAATCAATGAATGTGTATTTTTCACCACTAATCAGCAACTAGACGCGACATAAATTGTTAGATTGGAGACTGCCGAAAAAGAAAGGCAATGAGGCGAATGTTGTGGA